>NW_027650111.1:0-170071 GCF_965287045.1 Carcharhinus amblyrhynchos
GACACTGGGACCGAGAGAGAGACAGGGACCGAGAGAGAGACACAGGGACCGAATGTGAGACAGGGACCGAGAGAGAGACAGGGACCGAGTGAGACACAGGGACCGAGTGAGACACCGGGACCGAGAGAGAGACAGGGACCGAGAGAGAGACAGGGACCGAGTGAGACACAGGGAACGAGTGAGACACAGGGACCGAGTGAGACACCGGGACCGAGAGAGAGACAGGGACCGAGTGAGAGACACAGGGACCGAGAGAGACACAGGGACCGAGTGAGACACAGGGACCGAGAGAGAGACACAGGGACCGAGTGAGACATAGGGACCGAGAGAGAGACAGGGAACGAGAGAGAGACACAGGGACGGAGAGAGAGACACAGGGACCGAGAGAAACACAGGGACCGAGAGAGAGACACAGGGACCGAGAGAGAGACACAGGGACCGAGAGAGACACAGGGACCGAGAGAGACACAGGGACCGATGGAGAGACACAGGGACCGAGAGTGACGCTGGGACTGAGAGAGAGACAAAGGGGTCCGAGAGAGAGACACAGGGACCGAGAGAGACACAAGGACCGAGAGAGACACAGGGACCGAGGGAGACACAGGGACCGAGAGAGAGACACAGGGATCGAGAGAGACACAGGACCGAGTGCGAGACAGGGACCGAGAGAGACACAGGGACCGAGAAAGACACAGGGACCGAGGGAGAGACACAGGGTCCGAGAGAGAGACACAGGGACCGAGAGAGACACAGGGACCGAGAGAGAGACAGAGTCCGAGAGATAGACAGAGACCGAGAGAGACACAGGGACCGAGAGAGAGACACAGGGACCGAGAGAGAGACACAGGGACCGAGAGAGACACAGGGACCGAGTGAGACACAGGGACCGAGAGAGACACAGGGACCGAGAGAGTCACAGGGACCGAGAGTGAGACACAGGGACGGAGAGAGACACAGGGACCGAGAGAGTGACACGGGGACCGAGAGAGAGACAGGGACCGAGTGAGACACAGGGACCGAGAGAGAGACAGGGACCGAGTGAGAGACTCAGGTACCGAGTGAGACACAGTGACCGAGAGAGACACAGGGACCCAGTGAGAGACAGGAACCGCGAGAGACACAGGGACCGAGTGAGACACAGGGAGCGTGAGAGACAGGGACCGAGAGAGAGACACAGGGACCGATTGAGACACAGGGACCGAGAGAGAGACACAGGGACCGAGTGAGACACAGGGACCGAGAGAGACACAGGGACCGAGAGAGAGACAGGGACCGAGTGAGAGACTCAGGTACCGAGTGAGACACAGGGACCCAGTGAGACACAGGAACCGAGAGAGACACAGGACCAAGTGAGACACAGTGACCGAGATAGACACAGGGACCCAGTGAGAGACAGGAACCGCGAGAGACACAGGGACCGAGTCAGAGACACATGGACCGAGAGAGACACAGGGACCGAGAGAGACACAGGGACCGAGTGAGACACAGGGACCGAGAGAGAGACACAGGGACCGAGTGAGACACAGGGACCGTGAGAGACACAGGGACCGAGAGAGAGACAGGAGCCGAGTGAGACACAGGGACCGTGAGAGACAGGGACCGAGAGAGAGACACCGGTACCGAGGGAGATACAGGGACCGAGTGAGACACAGGGACCGAGAGAGACACAGGGACCGAGAGTGAGACACAGGGACCGAGAGAGACACAGGGACCGAGAGAGAGACACAGGGACCGAGAGAGAGACAGGGACCGAGAGTGAGACAGGGACCGCGAGAGACACAGGGACCAAGAGAGAGACACAGGGACCGAGAGAGATACAGGGACCGAGAGAGAGACACAGGGACCGAGAGAGACATAGGGACCGAGAGAGACACAGGGACCGAGAGTGTGACACAGGGACCGAGAGAGAGACAGGGACCGAGAGTGAGACGGGGACCGAGAGAGACACAGGGACCGAGAGAGACACAGGGACCGAGAGTGAGACACAGGGAACGAGAGAGACAAAGGGACCGAGAGAGAGACTCAGGGACCGAGAGAGACACAGGGAGCGAGAGAGACACAGGGACCGATAGAGAGACACAGGGACCGAGAGTGACGCTGGGACTGAGAGAGAGACACAGCGACCGAGAGAGAAACAGGGACTGAGAGAGACACAGTGACCGAGAGAGACACAGGGACCGCGAGAGACACAGGGACCGACAGAGTGACTAAGGGACCGAGAGAGAGACAGGGACCGAGTGAGACACAGGGACCGAGAGAGAGACTCAGGGACCGAGTGAGAGACTCAGGTACCGAGTGAGACACAGTGACCGAGAGAGACACAGGGACCCAGTGAGAGACAGGGACCGTGAGAGACAGGGACCGAGAGAGAGACACAGGGACCGAGTGAGACACAGGGACCGAGAGAGAGACACAGGGACCGAGTGAGACACAGGGACCGAGAGAGACACAGGGACCGAGAGAGAGACAGGGACCGAGTGAGAGACTCAGGTACCGAGTGAGACACAGGGACCCAGTGAGAGACACAGGGACCGAGTGAGACACAGGAACCGAGTGAGAGACACAGGGACCGAGAGAGAGACAGGGACCGAGAGAGACACAGGGACCGAGAGAGACACAGGGACCGAGAGAGACATAGGGAACGAGTCAGACACAGGGACCGAGAGAGAGATACAGGGACCGAGAGAGAGACAGGGACCGAGTGAGACACAGGGACCGAGAGAGAGACAGGGACCGAGTGAGACACAGGGACCGAGAGAGACACAGGGACCGAGAGAGTCACAGGGACCGAGAGTGAGACACAGGGACGGAGAGAGACACAGGGACCGAGAGAGTGACACAGGGACCGAGAGAGAGACAGGGACCGAGAGTGAGACGGGGACCGAGAGAGACACAGGGACCGAGAGTGAGACACAGGGAACGAGAGAGACAAAGGGACCGAGAGAGAGACACAGGGACCGAGAGTGACGCTGGGACTGAGAGAGAGACACAGGGACCGAGAGAGACACAGGGACGGAGAGAGACACAGGGACCGAGAGAGAGAGACACAGGGACCGAGAGAGAGACAGGGACCGAGAGTGAGACGGGGACCGAGAGAGACACAGGGTCCGAGAGAGACACAGGGACCGAGAGAGACATAGGGAACGAGTCAGACACAGGGACCGAGAGAGAGACACAGGGACCGAGAGAGAGACAGGGACCGAGTGAGACACAGGGACCGAGAGAGAGAGACAGGGACCGAGTGAGACACAGGGACCGAGAGAGAGACACAGGGACCGAGTGAGACACAGGCACCGAGAAAGAGACACAGGGACCGAGTGAGACACAGGAACCGAGTGAGAGACACAGGGACCGAGAGAGAGACAGGGACCGAGTGAGAGACTCAGGTACTGAGTGAGACACAGGGACCCAGTGAGACACAGGAACCGAGAGAGACACAGGACCGAGAGAGACACAGTGACCGTGAGAGACACAGGGACCCAGTGAGAGACAGGAACCGCGAGAGACACAGGGACTGAGTGAGAGACACATGGACCGAGAGAGACACAGGGACCGAGAGAGACAGAGGGACCGAGTGAGACACAGGGACCGAGAGAGAGACACAGGGACCGAGTGAGACACAGGGAACCTGAGAGACAGGGACCGAGAGAGACACAGGGACCGAGAGAGACATAGGGAACGAGTCAGACACAGGGACCGAGAGAGACATTGGGAACGAGTCAGACACAGGGACCGAGAGAGAGACACAGGGACCGAGAGAGAGACAGGGACCGAGTGAGACACAGGGACCGAGAGAGAGACAGGGACCGAGTGAGACACAGGGACTGAGAGAGAGACACAGGGACCGAGTGAGACACAGGCACCGAGAAAGAGACACAGGGACCGAGTGAGACACAGGAACCGAGTGAGAGACATAGGGACCGAGAGAGAGACAGGGACCGAGTGAGAGACTCAGGTACTGAGTGAGACACAGGGACCCAGTGAGACACAGGAACCGAGAGAGACACAGGGACCGAGAGAGACACAGTGACCGTGAGAGACACAGGGACCCAGTGAGAGACAGGAACCGCGAGAGACACAGGGACTGAGTGAGAGACACATGGACCGAGAGAGACACAGGGACCGAGAGAGACAGAGGGACCGAGTGAGACACAAGGACCGAGAGAGAGACACAGGGACCGAGTGAGACACAGGGAACCTGAGAGACAGGGACCGAGAGAGAGACACAGGGACCGAGTGATACACAGGGACCGAGAGAGAGACACAGGGACCGAGTGAGACACAGGGACCGAGAGAGACACAGGGACCGAAAGAGAGACAGGGACCGAGTGAGACACAGGAACCAAGAGAGAGACTCAGGGACCGAGTGAGACACAGGAACCGAGTGAGAGACACAGGGACCGAGAGAGAGACAGGGACCGAGAGAGACACAGGGACCGAGAGAGACACAGGGACCGAGAGAGACATAGGGAACGAGTCAGACACAGGGACCGAGAGAGAGACACAGGGACCGAGAGAGAGACAGGGACCGAGTGAGACACAGGGACCGAGAGAGAGACAGGGACCGAGTGAGACACAGGGACCGAGAGAGAGACACAGGGACCGAGTGAGACACAGGCACCGAGAAAGAGACACAGGGACCGAGTGAGACACAGGAACCGAGTGAGAGACACAGGGACCGAGAGAGAGACAGGGACCGAGTGAGAGACTCAGGTACTGAGTGAGACACAGGGACCCAGTGAGACACAGGAACCGAGAGAGACACAGGGACCGAGAGAGACACAGTGACCGTGAGAGACACAGGGACCCAGTGAGAGACAGGAACCGCGAGAGACACAGGGACTGAGTGAGAGACACATGGACCGAGAGAGACACAGGGACCGAGAGAGACAGAGGGACCGAGTGAGACACAGGGACCGAGAGAGAGACACAGGGACCGAGTGAGACACAGGGAACCTGAGAGACAGGGACCGAGAGAGAGACACAGGGACCAAGTGAGACACAGGGACCGAGAGAGAGACACAGGGACCGAGTGAGACACAGGGACCGAGAGAGACACAGGGACCGAGAGAGAGACAGGGACCGAGTGAGACACAGGAACCGAGTGAGACACAGGGACAGAGAGAGAGACAGGGACCGAGTGAGAGACTCAGGTACCGAGTGAGACACAGGGACCCAGTGAGACACAGGAACCGAGAGAGACACAGGGACCGAGAGAGACACAGTGACCGAGAGAGACACAGGGACCCAGTAAGAAACAGGAACCGCGAGAGGCACAGGGACCGAGTGAGAGACACATGGACCGAGAGTGACACAGGGACCGAGAGAGACACAGGGACCGAGTGAGACACAGGGACCGAGAGAGAGACACAGGGACCGAGTGAGACACAGGGACCGTGAGAGACAGGGACCGAGAGAGAGACAGGAGCCGAGTGAGACACAGGGACCGTGAGAGACAGGGACCGAGTGAGACACCGGGACCGAGAGAGAGAGACAGGGACCGAGAGAGAGACAGGGACCGAGAGAGAGACAGGGACCGAGTGAGACACAGGGACCGAGAGATGACACAGGGACAAGTGAGACACAGGGACCGAGAGAGAGACAGGGACCGAGAGAGAGACACAGGGACCGAGTGAGACAGGGACCGAGAGAGAGACAGGGACCGAGTGAGACACAGGGACCGAGTGAGACACAGGGACCGAGAGAGAGACAGGGACCGAGTGAGACACAGGGACCGAGAGAGACACAGGGACCGAGTGAGACACAGGGACCGAGAGAGAGACAGGGACCGAGTGAGACACAGGGTCCGAGAGAGACACAGGGGCCGAGAGAGACTCAGGGACCGAGTGAGACACTGGGACCGAGAGAGAGACAGGGACCGAGAGAGAGACACAGGGACCGAATGTGAGACAGGGACCGAGAGAGAGACAGGGACCGAGTGAGACACAGGGACCGAGTGAGACACCGGGACCGAGAGAGAGACAGGGACCGAGAGAGAGACAGGGACCGAGTGAGACACAGGGAACGAGTGAGACACAGGGACCGAGTGAGACACAGGGACCGAGAGAGAGACAGGGACCGAGAGAGAGACACAGGGACCGAGTGAGACAGGGACCGAGAGAGAGACAGGGACCGAGAGAGAGACAGGAACCGAGTGAGACACAGGGACCGAGTGAGACACAGGGACCGAGAGAGAGACAGGGACTGCGTGAGACACAGGGACCGAGTGAGACACAGGGACCGAGAGAGAGACACAGGGACCGAGAGAGAGACACAGGGACCGAGAGAGAGACACAGGGACCGAGAGAGACACAGGGACCGAGAGAGACACAGGGAACGAGTCAGACACAGGGACCGAGAGAGAGACACAGGGACCGAGAGAGAGACAGGGACCGAGTGAGACACAGGGACCGAGAGAGAGACAGGGACCGAGTGAGACACAGGGACCGAGAGAGAGACACAGGGACCGAGTGAGACACAGGGACCGAGAGAGAGACACAGGGACCGAGTGAGACACAGGGACCGAGAGAGAGACACATGGACCGAGTGAGACATAGGGACCGAGAGAGAGACAGGGAACGAGAGAGAGACACAGGGACGGAGAGAGAGACACAGGGACCGAGAGAAACACAGGGACCGAGAGAGAGACACAGGGACCGAGAGAGACACAGGGACCGAGAGAGACACAGGGACCGATGGAGAGACACAGGGACCGAGGGAGACACAGGGACCGAGAAAGACACAAGGACCGAGAGAGACACAGGGACCGAGGGAGACACAGGGACCGAGAAAGACACAGGGACCGAGGGAGAGACACAGGGTCCGAGAGAGAGACACAGGGACCGAGAGAGAGACACAGGGACCGAGAGAGAGACAGAGTCCGAGAGATAGACAGAGACCGAGAGAGACACAGGGACCGAGAGAGAGACACAGGGAACGAGAGAGAGACACAGGGACCGAGAGAGACACAGGGACCGAGTGAGACACAGGGACCGAGAGAGACACAGGGACCGAGAGAGTCACAGGGACCGAGAGTGAGACACAGGGACGGAGAGAGACACAGGGACCGAGAGAGTGACACAGGGACCGAGAGAGAGACAGGGACCGAGTGAGACACAGGGACCGAGAGAGAGACAGGGACCGAGTGAGAGACTCAGGTACCGAGTGAGACACAGTGACCGAGAGAGACACAGGGACCGAGTGAGACACAGGGAGCGTGAGAGACAGGGACCGAGAGAGAGACGCAGGGACCGATTGAGACACAGGGACCGAGAGAGAGACAGGGACCGAGTGAGAGACTCAGGTACCGAGTGAGACACAGGGACCCAGTGAGACACAGGAACCGAGAGAGACACAGGGACCGAGTGAGACACAGTGACCGAGATAGACACAGGGACCCAGTGAGAGACAGGAACCGCGAGAGACACAGGGACCCAGTGAGAGACACATGGACCGAGAGAGACACAGGGACCGAGAGAGACACAGGGACCGAGAGAGAGACACAGGGACCGAGTGAGACACAGGGACCGTGAGAGACAGGGACCGAGAGAGAGACAGGAGCCGAGTGAGACACAGGGACCGTGAGAGACAGGGACCGAGAGAGAGTCACCGGTACCGAGAGAGATACAGGGACCGAGTGAGACACAGGGACCGAGAGAGACACAGGGACCGAGAGTGAGACACAGGGACCGAGAGAGACACAGGGACCGAGAGAGAGACACAGGGACCGAGAGAGAGACAGGGACCGAGAGTGAGACAGGGACCGCGAGAGACACAGGGACCAAGAGAGAGACACAGGGACCGAGAGAGATACAGGGACCGAGAGAGAGACACAGGGACCGAGAGAGACACAGGGACCGAGAGTGACGCTGGGACTGAGAGAGAGACACAGGGACCGAGAGAGACACAGGGACGGAGAGAGGCACAGGGACCGAGAGAGTGACACAGGGACCGAGAGTGAGACGGGGACCGAGAGAGACACAGGGACCGAGAGAGACACAGGGACCGAGAGTGAGACACAGGGAACGAGAGAGACAAAGGGACCGAGAGAGAGACTCAGGGACCGAGAGAGACACAGGGAGCGAGAGAGACACAGGGACCGATAGAGAGACACAGGGACCGAGAGTGACGCTGGGACTGAGAGAGAGACACAGCGACCGAGAGAGAAACAGGGACTGAGAGAGACACAGTGACCGAGAGAGACACAGGGACCGCGAGAGACACAGGGACCGACAGAGAGACTAAGGGACCGAGAGAGAGACAGGGACCGAGTGAGACACAGGGACCGGGTGAGACACAGGGTCCAAGTGAGAGACACAGGGACCGAGAGAGAGACAGGGACCGAGTGAGAGACTCAGGTACCGAGTGAGACACAGTGACCGAGAGAGACACAGGGACACAGTGAGAGACAGGAACCGCGAGAGACACAGGGACCGAGTGAGAGACACAGGGACCGAGTGAGACCCAGGGACCGTGAGAGACAGGGACCGAGAGAGAGACACAGGGACCGAGTGAGACACAGGGACCGAGAGAGAGACACAGGGACCGAGTGAGACACAGGGACCGAGAGAGACACAGGGACCGAGAGAGAGACAGGGACCGAGTGAGACACAGGAACCGAGTGAGACACAGGGACCGAGAGAGACACAGGGACCGAGTGAGACACAGGGACCGAGAGAGAGACACAGGGACCGAGTGAGACACAGGGACCGAGTGAGACACAGGGACCGAGAGAGAGACAGGGACCGAGTGAGAGACTCAGGTACCGAGTGAGACAGAGGGACCCAGTGAGACACAGGAACCGAGAGAGACACAGGGACCGAGAGAGAGACACAGGGACCGAGTGAGACAAAGGGACCGTGAGAGACACAGGGACCGAGTGAGACACAGGGTCCGAGTGAGACACAGGGACAGAGAGAGAGACACAGGGACCGAGTGAGACACAGGGACCGTGAGAGACAGGGACCGAGAGAGAGACAGGAGCCGAGTGAGACACAGCGACCGTGAGAGAGAGGGACCGAGAGAGAGACACAGGTACCGTGAGAGAGACAGGGACCGAGTGAGACACAGGGACCGAGAGAGAGACAGGGACCGAGTGAGACACAGGGACCGAGAGAGAGAGACACAGGGACCGAGTGAGACACAGGGACCGAGAGAGAGACAGGGACCGAGAGAGAGACACAGGCACCGAGTGAGACACAGGGACCGAGAGAGAGACAGGGACCGAGTGAGACACAGGAACCGAGAGAGACACAGGGACCGAGTGAGACACAGGGTCTGAGAGAGACACAGGGACCGAGAGAGACACAAGGACCGATTGAGAGATACAGGGACCGAGAGTGAGACACAGGGAACGAGAGAGACAAAGGGAACGAGAGAGAGACTCAGGGACCGAGAGAGACACAGGGACCGAGAGAGACACAGGGACCGAGAGAGAGACACAGGGACCGAGAGAGACACAAGGAACCGAGAGAGAGACACAGCGACCGAGAGAGACACAGTGACCGAGAGAGACTCAGGGACCGAGTGAGACACAGGGACCGACAGAGAGACTAAGGGACCGAGAGAGAGACAGGGACCGAGTGAGACACAGGGACCGGGTGAGACACAGGGTCCAAGTGAGAGACACAGGGACCGAGAGAGAGACAGGGACCGAGTGAGAGACTCAGGTACCGAGTGAGACACAGTGACCGAGAGAGACACAGGGACCCAGTGAGAGACAGGAACCGCGAGAGACACAGGGACCGAGTGAGAGACACAGGGACCGAGTGAGACACAGGGACCGTGAGAGACAGGGACCGAGAGAGAGACACAGGGACCGAGTGAGACACAGGGACCGAGAGAGAGACACAGGGACCGAGTGAGACACAGGGACCGAGAGAGACACAGGGACCGAGAGAGAGACAGGGACCGAGTGAGACACAGGAACCGAGTGAGACACAGGGACCGAGAGAGAGACAGGGACCGAGTGAGAGACTCAGGTACCGAGTGAGACACAGGGACCCAGTGAGACACAGGAACCGAGAGAGACACAGGGACCGAGAGAGAGACACAGGGACCGAGTGAGACAAAGGGACCGTGAGAGACACAGGGACCGAGTGAGACACAGGGTCCGAGTGAGACACAGGGACAGAGAGAGAGACAGAGGGACCGAGTGAGACACAGGGACCGTGAGAGACAGGGACCGAGAGAAGACAGGAGCCGAGTGAGACACAGCGACCGTGAGAGAGAGGGACCGAGAGAGAGACACAGGTACCGTGAGAGAGACAGGGACCGAGTGAGACACAGGGACCGAGAGAGAGACAGGGACCGAGTGAGACACAGGGACCGAGAGAGAGAGACACAGGGACCGAGTGAGACACAGGGACCGAGAGAGAGACAGGGACCGAGAGAGAGACACAGGCACCGAGTGAGACACAGGGACCGAGAGAGAGACAGGGACCGAGTGAGACACAGGGACCGAGTGAGACACAGGGACCGAGTGAGACACAAGGACCGATTGAGAGATACAGGGACCGAGAGTGAGACACAGGGAACGAGAGAGACGAAGGGAGCGGGAGAGAGACTCAGGGACCGAGAGAGACACAGGGACCGAGAGAGACACAGGGACCGAGAGAGAGACACAGCGACCGAGAGAGACAAAGGAACCGAGAGAGAGACACAGCGACCGAGAGAGACACAGGGACCGAGAGAGAGACTCAGGGACCGAGTGAGACACAGGAACCGAGTGAGAGACACAGGGACCGAGAGAGAGACAGGGACCGAGAGAGACATAGGGAACGAGTCAGACACAGGGACCGAGAGAGAGATACAGGGACCGAGAGAGAGACAGGGACCGAGTGAGACACAGGGACTGAGAGAGAGACACAGGGACCGAGTGAGACACAGGCACCGAGAAAGAGACACAGGGACCGAGTGAGACACAGGAACCGAGTGAGAGACACAGGGACCGAGAGAGAGACAGGGACCGAGTGAGACACAGGAACCGAGTGAGACACAGGGACCGAGAGAGAGACAGGGACCGAGTGAGAGACTCAGGTACTGAGTGAGACACAGGGACCCAGTGAGACACAGGAACCGAGAGAGACACAGGGACCGAGAGAGACACAGTGACCGTGAGAGACACAGGGACCCAGTGAGAGACAGGAACCGCGAGAGACACAGGGACTGAGTGAGAGACACATGGACCGAGAGAGGCACAGGGACCGAGAGAGACAGAGGGACCGAGTGAGACACAGGGACCGAGAGAGAGACACAGGGACCGAGTGAGACACAGGGAACCTGAGAGACAGGGACCGAGAGAGAGACACAGGGACCGAGTGAGACACAGGGACCGAGAGAGAGACACAGGGACCGAGTGAGACACAGGGACCGAGAGAGACACAGGGACCGAGAGAGAGACAGGGACCGAGTGAGACACAGGAACCGAGAGAGAGACTCAGGGACCGAGTGAGACACAGGAACCGAGTGAGAGACACAGGGACCGAGAGAGAGACAGGGACCGAGAGAGACACAGGGACCGAGAGAGACACAGGGACCGAGAGAGACATAGGGAACGAGTCAGACACAGGGACCGAGAGAGAGACACAGGGACCGAGAGAGAGACAGGGACCGAGTGAGACACAGGGACCGAGAGAGAGAGACAGGGACCGAGTGAGACACAGGGACCGAGAGAGAGACACAGGGACCGAGTGAGACACAGGCACCGAGAAAGAGACACAGGGACCGAGTGAGACACAGGAACCGAGTGAGAGACACAGGGACCGAGAGAGAGACAGGGACCGAGTGAGAGACTCAGGTACTGAGTGAGACACAGGGACCCAGTGAGACACAGGAACCGAGAGAGACACAGGGACCGAGAGAGACACAGTGACCGTGAGAGACACAGGGACCCAGTGAGAGACAGGAACCGCGAGAGACACAGGGACTGAGTGAGAGACACATGGACCGAGAGAGACACAGGGACCGAGAGAGACAGAGGGACCGAGTGAGACACAGGGACCGAGAGAGAGACACAGGGACCGAGTGAGACACAGGGAACCTGAGAGACAGGGACCGAGAGAGAGACACAGGGACCGAGTGAGACACAGGGACCGAGAGAGAGACACAGGGACCGAGTGAGACACAGGGACCGAGAGAGACACAGGGACCGAGAGAGAGACAGGGACCGAGTGAGACACAGGAACCGAGTGAGACACAGGGACAGAGAGAGAGACAGGGACCGAGTGTGAGACTCAGGTACCGAGTGAGACACAGGGACCCAGTGAGACACAGGAACCGAGAGAGACACAGGGACCGAGAGAGACACAGTGACCGAGAGAGACACAGGGACCCAGTAAGAAACAGGAACCGCGAGAGGCACAGGGACCGAGTGAGAGACACATGGACCGAGAGTGACACAGGGACCGAGAGAGACACAGGGACCGAGTGAGACACAGGGACCGAGAGAGAGACACAGGGACCGAGTGAGACACAGGGACCGCGAGAGACAGGGACCGAGAGAGAGACAGGAGCCGAGTGAGACACAGGGACCGTGAGAGACAGGGACCGAGTGAGACACCGGGACCGAGAGAGAGAGACAGGGACCGAGAGAGAGACAGGGACCGAGTGAGACACAGGGACCGAGAGATGACACAGGGACCAAGTGAGACACAGGGACCGAGAGAGAGACAGGGACCGAGTGAGACACAGGGACCGAGAGAGAGACAGGGACCGAAAGAGAGACACAGGGACCGAGTGAGACAGGGACCGAGAGAGAGACAGGGACCGAGAGAGAGACAGGGACCGAGTGAGACACAGGGACCGAGTGAGACACAGGGACCGAGAGAGAGACAGGGACCGAGTGAGACACAGGGACCGAGTGAGACACAGGGACCGAGAGAGAGACAGGGACCGAGTGAGACACAGGGTCCGAGAGAGACACAGGGACCGAGTGAGAGACACAGGGACCGAGAGAGAGACACAGGGACCGAGAGAGAGACACAGGGACCGAGAGAGACACAGGGACCGAGAGAGACACAGGGAACGAGTCAGACACAGGGACCGAGAGAGAGACACAGGGACCGAGAGAGAGACAGGGACCGAGTGAGACACAGGGACCGAGAGAGAGACAGGGACCGAGTGAGACACAGGGACCGAGAGAGAGACACAGGGACCGAGTGAGACACAGGGACCGAGAGAGAGACACAGGGACCGAGTGAGACACAGGGACCGAGAGAGAGACACAGGGACCGAGTGAGACACAGGGACCGAGAGAGAGACAGGGAACGAGAGAGAGACACAGGGACGGAGAGAGAGACACAGGGACCGAGAGAGACACAGGGACCGAGAGAGAGACACAGGGACCGAGAGAGACACAGGGACCGAGAGAGACACAGGGACCGATGGAGAGACACAGGGACCGAGAGTGACGCTGGGACTGAGAGAGAGACACAGGGACCGAGAGAGAGACACAGGGACCGAGAGAGACACAAGGACCGAGAGAGACACAGGGACCGAGAGAGAGACACAGGGATCGAGAGAGACACAGGGACCGAGTGAGAGACAGGGACCGAGAGAGACACAGGGACCGAGAAAGACACAGGGACCGAGGGAGAGACACAGGGTCCGAGAGAGAGACACAGGGACCGAGAGAGACACAGGGACCGAGAGAGAGACAGAGTCCGAGAGATAGACAGAGACCGAGAGAGACACAGGGACCGAGAGAGAGACACAGGGACCGAGAGAGAGACACAGGGACCGAGAGAGACACAGGGACCGAGTGAGACACAGGGACCGAGAGAGACACAGGGACCGAGAGAGTCACAGGGACCGAGAGTGAGACACAGGGACGGAGAGAGACACAGGGACCGAGAGAGTGACACAGGGACCGAGAGAGAGACAGGGACCGAGAGTGAGACGGGGACCGAGAGAGACACAGGGACCGAGAGTGAGACACAGGGAACGAGAGAGACAAAGGGACCGAGAGAGAGACACAGGGACCGAGAGTGACGCTGGGACTGAGAGAGAGACACAGGGACCGAGAGAGACACAGGGACGGAGAGAGACACAGGGACCGAGAGAGAGAGACACAGGGACCGAGAGAGAGACAGGGACCGAGAGTGAGACGGGGACCGAGAGAGACACAGGGTCCGAGAGAGACACAGGGACCGAGAGAGACATAGGGAACGAGTCAGACACAGGGACCGAGAGAGAGACACAGGGACCGAGAGAGAGACAGGGACCGAGTGAGACACAGGGACCGAGAGAGAGAGACAGGGACCGAGTGAGACACAGGGACCGAGAGAGAGACACAGGGACCGAGTGAGACACAGGCACCGAGAAAGAGACACAGGGACCGAGTGAGACACAGGAACCGAGTGAGAGACACAGGGACCGAGAGAGAGACAGGGACCGAGTGAGAGACTCAGGTACTGAGTGAGACACAGGGACCCAGTGAGACACAGGAACCGAGAGAGACACAGGGACCGAGAGAGACACAGTGACCGTGAGAGACACAGGGACCCAGTGAGAGACAGGAACCGCGAGAGACACAGGGACTGAGTGAGAGACACATGGACCGAGAGAGACACAGGGACCGAGAGAGACAGAGGGACCGAGTGAGACACAGGGACCGAGAGAGAGACACAGGGACCGAGTGAGACACAGGGAACCTGAGAGACAGGGACCGAGAGAGAGACACAGGGACCGAGTGAGACACAGGGACCGAGAGAGAGACACAGGGACCGAGTGAGACACAGGGACCGAGAGAGACACAGGGACCGAGAGAGAGACAGGGACCGAGTGAGACACAGGAACCGAGTGAGACACAGGGACAGAGAGAGAGACAGGGACCGAGTGTGAGACTCAGGTACCGAGTGAGACACAGGGACCCAGTGAGACACAGGAACCGAGAGAGACACAGGGACCGAGAGAGACACAGTGACCGAGAGAGACACAGGGACCCAGTAAGAAACAGGAACCGCGAGAGGCACCGGGACCGAGTGAGAGACACATGGACCGAGAGTGACACAGGGACCGAGAGAGACACAGGGACCGAGTGAGACACAGGGACCGAGAGAGAGACACAGGGACCGAGTGAGACACAGGGACCGCGAGAGACAGGGACCGAGAGAGAGACAGGAGCCGAGTGAGATACAGGGACCGTGAGAGACAGGGACCGAGAGAGAGACAGGGACCGAGTGAGACACAGGGACCGAGTGAGACACCGGGACCGAGAGAGAGAGACAGTGACCGAGAGAGAGACAGGGACCGAGTGAGACACAGGGACCGAGAGATGACACAGGGAGCAAGTGAGACACAGGGACCGAGAGAGAGACAGGGACCGAGTGAGACACAGGGACCGAGAGAGAGACAGGGACCGAAAGAGAGACACAGGGACCGAGTGAGACAGGGACCGAGAGAGAGACAGGGACCGAGAGAGAGACAGGGACCGAGTGAGACACAGGGACCGAGTGAGACACAGGGACCGAGAGAGAGACAGGGACCGAGTGAGACACAGGGACCGAGAGAGAGACACAGGGACCGAGTGAGACACAGGGACCGAGAGAGAGACAGGGACCGAGTGAGACACAGGGTCCGAGAGAGACACAGGGACCGAGTGAGAGACACAGGGACCGAGAGAGAGACACAGGGACCGAGAGAGAGACACAGGGACCGAGAGAGACACAGGGAACGAGTCAGACACAGGGACCGAGAGAGAGACACAGGGACCGAGAGAGAGACAGGGACCGAGTGAGACACAGGGACCGAGAGAGAGACAGGGACCGAGTGAGACACAGGGACCGAGAGAGAGACACAGGGACCGAGTGAGACACAGGGACCGAGAGCGAGACACAGGGACCGAGTGAGACACAGGGACCGAGAGAGAGACACAGGGACCGAGTGAGACACAGGGACCGAGAGAGAGACAGGGAACGAGAGAGAGACACAGGGACGGAGAGAGAGACACAGGGACCGAGAGAGACACAGGGACCGAGAGAGAGACACAGGGACCGAGAGAGACACAGGGACCGAGAGAGACACAGGGACCGATGGAGAGACACAGGGACCGAGAGTGACGCTGGGACCGAGTGAGACACAGGGACCGAGAGAGACACAGGGACCGAGAGAGTCACAGGGACCGAGAGTGAGACACAGGGACGGAGAGAGACACAGGGACCGAGAGAGTGACACAGGGACCGAGAGAGAGACAGGGACCGAGAGTGAGACGGGGACCGAGAGAGACACAGGGACCGAGAGTGAGACACAGGGAACGAGAGAGACAAAGGGACCGAGAGAGAGACACAGGGACCGAGAGTGACGCTGGGACTGAGAGAGAGACACAGGGACCGAGAGAGACTCAGGGACGGAGAGAGACACAGAGACCGAGAGAGAGACACAGGGACCGAGAGAGAGACAGGGACCGAGAGTGAGACGGGGACCGAGAGAGACACAGGGTCCGAGAGAGACACAGGGACCGAGAGAGAGACTCAGGGTCCGAGAGAGACACAGGGAGCGAGAGAGAGACAGGGACCGATAGCGAGACACAGGGACCGAGAGTGACGCTGGGACTGAGAGAGAGACAGGAGCCGAGTGAGACACAGGGACCGTGAGAGACAGGGACCGAGAGAGAGACACAGGTACCGAGAGAGAGACAGGGACCGAGTGAGACACAGGGACCGAGAGAGAGACAGGGACCGAGTGAGACACAGGGACCGAGAGAAAGGGACACAGGGACCGAGTGAGACACAGGGACCGAGAGACAGACACAGGGACCGAGTGAGACACAGGGACCGAGAGAGAGACAGGGACCGAGAGAGAGACACAGGCACCGAGTGAGACACAGGGACCGAGAGAGAGACAGGGACCGAGAGAGAGACCGGGAACGAGTGAGACACAGGGACCGAGAGAGAGACAGGGACCGAGTGAGACACAGGGACCGAGAGAGAGACAGGGACCGAGTGAGACACAGGGACCGAGAGAGAGACACAGGGACCGAGTGAGACACAGGTACCGAGAAAGAGACACAGGGACCGAGTGAGACACAGGAACCGAGTGAGAGACACAGGGACCGAGAGAGAGACAGGGACCGAGTGAGAGACTCAGGTACTGAGTGAGACACAGGGACCCAGTGAGACACAGGAACCGAGAGAGACACAGGGACCGAGAGAGACACAGTGACCGTGAGAGACACAGGGACCCAGTGAGAGACAGGAACCGCGAGAGACACAGGGACTGAGTGAGAGACACATGGACCGAGAGAGACACAGGGACCGAGAGAGACAGAGGGACCGAGTGAGACACAGGGACCGAGAGAGAGACACAGGGACCGAGTGAGACACAGGGACCGAGAGAGAGACACAGGGACCGAGTGAGACACAGGGACCGAGAGAGACACAGGGACCGAGAGAGAGACAGGGACCGAGTGAGACACAGGAACCGAGTGAGACACAGGGACAGAGAGAGAGACAGGGACCGAGTGTGAGACTCAGGTACCGAGTGAGACACAGGGACCGAGAGAGACACAGTGACCGAGAGAGACACAGGGACCCAGTAAGAAACAGGAACCGCGAGAGGCACAGGGACCGAGTGAGAGACACATGGACCGAGAGTGACACAGGGACCGAGAGAGACACAGGGACCGAGTGAGACACAGGGACCGAGAGAGAGACACAGGGACCGAGTGAGACACAGGGACCGTGAGAGACAGGGACCGAGAGAGAGACAGGAGCCGAGTGAGACACAGGGACCGTGAGAGACAGGGACCGAGTGAGACACCGGGACCGAGAGAGAGAGACAGGTACCGAGAGAGAGACAGGGACCGAGAGAGAGACAGGGACCGAGTGAGACACAGGGACCGAGAGATGACACAGGGACCAAGTGAGACACAGGGACCGAGAGAGAGACAGGGACCGAGAGAGAGACACAGGGACCGAGTGAGACAGGGACCGAGAGAGAGACAGGGACCGAGAGAGAGACAGGGACCGAGTGAGATACAGGGACCGAGTGAGACACAGGGACCGAGAGAGAGACAGGGACCGAGTGAGACACAGGGTCCGAGTGAGACACAGGGACAGAGAGAGAGACACAGGGACCGAGTGAGACACAGGGACCGTGAGAGACAGGGACCGAGAGAGAGACAGGAGCCGAGTGAGACACAGCGACCGTGAGAGAGAGGGACCGAGAGAGAGACACAGGTACCGTGAGAGAGACAGGGACCGAGTGAGACACAGGGACCGAGAGAGAGACAGGGACCGAGTGAGACACAGGGACCGAGAGAGAGAGACACAGGGACCGAGTGAGACACAGGGACCGAGAGAGAGACAGGGACCGAGAGAGAGACACAGGGAACGAGAGAGACAAAGGGACCGAGAGAGAGACTCAGGGACCGAGAGAGACACAGGGACCGAGAGAGACACAGGGACCGAGAGAGAGACACAGCGACCGAGAGAGACAAAGGAACCGAGAGAGAGACTCAGGGACCGAGAGAGACACAGGGACCGAGAGAGAGACTCAGGGACCGAGAGAGACAGAGGGACCGAGAGAGACACAGTGACCGAGAGAGACTCAGGGACCGAGTGAGACACAGGGACCGACAGAGAGACTAAGGGACCGAGTGAGAGACAGGGACCGAGTGAGACACAGGGACCGGGTGAGACACAGGGTCCAAGTGAGAGACACAGGGACCGAGAGAGAGACAGGGACCGAGTGAGAGACTCAGGTACCGAGTGAGACACAGTGACCGAGAGAGACACAGGGACCCAGTGAGAGACAGGAACCGCGAGAGACACAGGGACCGAGTGAGAGACACAGGGACCGAGTGAGACACAGGGACCGTGAGAGACAGGGACCGAGAGAGAGACACAGGGACCGAGTGAGACACAGGGACCGAGAGAGAGACACAGGGACCGAGTGAGACACAGGGACCGAGAGAGACACAGGGACCGAGAGAGAGACAGGGACCGAGTGAGACACAGGAACCGAGTGAGACACAGGGACCGAGAGAGAGACAGGGACCGAGTGAGAGACTCAGGTACCGAAGTGAGACACAGGGACCCAGTGAGACACAGGAACCGAGAGAGACACAGGGACCGAGAGAGAGACACAGGGACCGAGTGAGACAAAGGGACCGTGAGAGACACAGGGACCGAGTGAGACACAGGGTCCGAGTGAGACACAGGGACAGAGAGAGAGACACAGGGACCGAGTGAGACACAGGGACCGTGAGAGACAGGGACCGAGAGAGAGACAGGAGCCGAGTGAGACACAGCGACCGTGAGAGAGAGGGACCGAGAGAGAGACACAGGTACCGTGAGAGAGACAGGGACCGAGTGAGACACAGGGACCGAGAGAGAGACAGGGACCGAGTGAGACACAGGGACCGAGAGAGAGAGACACAGGGACCGAGTGAGACACAGGGACCGAGAGAGAGACAGGGACCGAGAGAGAGACACAGGCACCGAGTGAGACACAGGGACCGAGAGAGAGACAGGTACCGAGAGAGAGACAGGGACCGAGTGAGACACAGGGACCGAGTGAGACACAGGGACCGAGAGAGAGACAGGGACCGAGTGAGACACAGGGTCCGAGAGAGACACAGGGACCGAGAGAGACACAAGGACCGATTGAGAGATACAGGGACCGAGAGTGAGACACAGGGAACGAGAGAGACAAAGGGACCGAGAGAGAGACTCAGGGACCGAGAGAGACACAGGGACCGAGAGAGACACAGGGACCGAGAGAGAGACACAGCGACCGAGAGAGACAAAGGAACCGAGAGAGAGACACAGCGACCGAGAGAGACACAGGGACCGAGAGAGACACAGGCACCGAGTGAGAGACACAGGGACCGAGAGAGAGACAGGGACCGAGAGAGACATAGGGAACGCGTCAGACACAGGGACCGAGAGAGAGATACAGGGACCGAGAGAGAGACAGGGACCGAGTGAGACACAGGGACCGAGAGAGAGACAGGGACCGAGTGAGACACAGGGACTGAGAGAGAGACACAGGGACCGAGTGAGACACAGGCACCGAGAAAGAGACACAGGGACCGAGTGAGACACAGGAACCGAGTGAGAGACACAGGGACCGAGAGAGAGACAGGGACCGAGTGAGACACAGGAACCGAGTGAGACACAGGGACCGAGAGAGAGACAGGGACCGAGTGAGAGACTCAGGTACTGAGTGAGACACAGGGACCCAGTGAGACACAGGAACCGAGAGAGACACAGGGACCGAGAGAGACACAGTGACCGTGAGAGACACAGGGACCCAGTGAGAGACAGGAACCGCGAGAGACACAGGGACTGAGTGAGAGACACATGGACCGAGAGAGGCACAGGGACCGAGAGAGACAGAGGGACCGAGTGAGACACAGGGACCGAGAGAGAGACACAGGGACCGAGTGAGACACAGGGAACCTGAGAGACAGGGACCGAGAGAGAGACACAGGGACCGAGTGAGACACAGGGACCGAGAGAGAGACACAGGGACCGAGTGAGACACAGGGACCGAGAGAGACACAGGGACCGAGAGAGAGACAGGGACCGAGTGAGACACAGGAACCGAGAGAGAGACTCAGGGACCGAGTGAGACACAGGAACCGAGTGAGAGACACAGGGACCGAGAGAGAGACAGGGACCGAGAGAGACACAGGGACCGAGAGAGACACAGGGACCGAGAGAGACATAGGGAACGAGTCAGACACAGGGACCGAGAGAGAGACACAGGGACCGAGAGAGAGACAGGGACCGAGTGAGACACAGGGACCGAGAGAGAGACAGGGACCGAGTGAGACACAGGGACCGAGAGAGAGACACAGGGACCGAGTGAGACACAGGCACCGAGAAAGAGACACAGGGACCGAGTGAGACACAGGAACCGAGTGAGAGACACAGGGACCGAGAGAGAGACAGGGACCGAGTGAGAGACTCAGGTACTGAGTGAGACACAGGGACCCAGTGAGACACAGGAACCGAGAGAGACACAGGGACCGAGAGAGACACAGTGACCGTGAGAGACACAGGGACCCAGTGAGAGACAGGAACCGCGAGAGACACAGGGACTGAGTGAGAGACACATGGACCGAGAGAGACACAGGGACCGAGAGAGACAGAGGGACCGAGTGAGACACAGGGACCGAGAGAGAGACACAGGGACCGAGTGAGACACAGGGAACCTGAGAGACAGGGACCGAGAGAGAGACACAGGGACCGAGTGAGACACAGGGACCGAGAGAGAGACACAGGGACCGAGTGAGACACAGGGACCGAGAGAGACACAGGGACCGAGAGAGAGACAGGGACCGAGTGAGACACAGGAACCGAGTGAGACACAGGGACAGAGAGAGAGACAGGGACCGAGTGTGAGACTCAGGTACCGAGTGAGACACAGGGACCCAGTGAGACACAGGAACCGAGAGAGACACAGGGACCGAGAGAGACACAGTGACCGAGAGAGACACAGGGACCCAGTAAGAAACAGGAACCGCGAGAGGCACAGGGACCGAGTGAGAGACACATGGACCGAGAGTGACACAGGGACCGAGAGAGACACAGGGACCGAGTGAGACACAGGGACCGAGAGAGAGACACAGGGACCGAGTGAGACACAGGGACCGTGAGAGACAGGGACCGAGAGAGAGACAGGAGCCGAGTGAGACACAGGGACCGTGAGAGACAGGGACCGAGTGAGACACCGGGACCGAGAGAGAGAGACAGGGACCGAGAGAGAGACAGGGACCGAGAGAGAGACAGGGACCGAGTGAGACACAGGGACCGAGAGATGACACAGGGACCAAGTGAGACACAGGGACCGAGAGAGAGACAGGGACCGAGTGAGACACAGGGACCGAGAGATGACACAGGGAGCAAGTGAGACACAGGGACCGAGAGAGAGACAGGGACCGAGAGAGAGACACAGGGACCGAGTGAGACAGGGACCGAGAGAGAGACAGGGACCGAGAGAGAGACAGGGACCGAGTGAGACACAGGGACCGAGTGAGACACAGGGACCGAGAGAGAGACAGGGACCGAGTGAGACACAGGGACCGAGTGAGACACAGGGACCGAGAGAGAGACAGGGACCGAGTGAGACACAGGGTCCGAGAGAGACACAGGGGCCGAGAGAGACTCAGGGACCGAGTGAGGCACAGGGACCGAGAGAGAGACAGGGACCGAGAGAGAGACACAGGGACCGAATGTGAGACAGGGACCGAGAGAGAGACAGGGACCGAGTGAGACACAGGGACCGAGTGAGACACCGGGACCGAGAGAGAGACAGGGACCGAGAGAGACACAGGGACCGAGAGAGATACAGGGACCGAGTGAGACACAGGGAACGAGTGAGACACAGGGACCGAGTGAGACACAGGGACCGAGAGAGAGACAGGGACCGAGAGAGAGACACAGGGACCGAGTGAGACAGGGACCGAGAGAGAGACAGGGACCGAGAGAGAGACAGGAACCGAGTGAGACACAGGGACCGAGTGAGACACAGGGACCGAGAGAGAGACAGGGACTGCGTGAGACACAGGGACCGAGTGAGACACAGGGACCGAGAGAGAGACACAGGGACCGAGAGAGAGACACAGGGACCGAGAGAGAGACACAGGGACCGAGAGAGACACAGGGACCGAGAGAGACACAGGGAACGAGTCAGACACAGGGACCGAGAGAGAGACACAGGGACCGAGAGAGAGACAGGGACCGAGTGAGACACAGGGACCGAGAGAGAGACAGGGACCGAGTGAGACACAGGGACCGAGAGAGAGACACAGGGACCGAGTGAGACACAGGGACCGAGAGAGAGACACAGGGACCGAGTGAGACACAGGGACCGAGAGAGAGACACAGGGACCGAGTGAGACACAGGGACCGAGAGAGAGACAGGGAACGAGAGAGAGACACAGGGACGGAGAGAGAGACACAGGGACCGAGAGAGACACAGGGACCGAGAGAGAGACACAGGGACCGAGAGAGACACAGGGACCGAGAGAGACACAGGGACCGATGGAGAGACACAGGGACCGAGAGTGACGCTGGGACTGAGAGAGAGACACAGGGACCGAGAGAGAGACACAGGGACCGAGAGAGACACAAGGACCGAGAGAGACACAGGGACCGAGAGAGAGACACAGGGATCGAGAGAGACACAGGGACCGAGTGAGAGACAGGGACCGAGAGAGACACAGGGACCGAGAAAGACACAGGGACCGAGGGAGAGACACAGGGTCCGAGAGAGAGACACAGGGACCGAGAGAGACACAGGGACCGAGAGAGAGACAGGGACCGAGTGAGACACAGGGACCGAGTGAGACACAGGGACCGAGAGAGAGACAGAGGGACCGATAGAGTCACAGGGACCGAGAGAGACACAGGGACCGATGGAGAGACACAGGGACCGAGAGTGACGCTGGGACTGAGAGAGAGACACAGGGACCGAGAGAGAGACACAGGGACCGAGAGAGACACAAGGACCGAGAGAGACACAGGGACCGAGAGAGAGACACAGGGATCGAGAGAGACACAGGGACCGAGTGAGAGACAGGGACCGAGAGAGACACAGGGACCGAGAACGACACAGGGACCGAGGGAGAGACACAGGGTCCGAGAGAGAGACACAGGGACCGAGAGAGACACAGGGACCGAGAGAGAGACAGAGTCCGAGAGATAGACAGAGACCGAGAGAGACACAGGGACCGAGAGAGAGACACAGGGACCGAGAGAGAGACACAGGGACCGAGAGAGACACAGGGACCGAGTGAGACACAGGGACCGAGAGAGACACAGGGACCGAGAGAGTCACAGGGACCGAGAGTGAGACACAGGGACGGAGAGAGACACAGGGACCGAGAGAGTGACACAGGGACCGAGAGAGAGACAGGGACCGAGAGTGAGACGGGGACCGAGAGAGACACAGGGACCGAGAGTGAGACACAGGGAACGAGAGAGACAAAGGGACCGAGAGAGAGACACAGGGACCGAGAGTGACGCTGGGACTGAGAGAGAGACACAGGGACCGAGAGAGACACAGGGACGGAGAGAGACACAGGGACCGAGAGAGTGACACAGGGACCGAGAGAGAGACAGGGACCGAGAGTGAGACGGGGTCCGAGAGAGACACAGGGTCCGAGAGAGACACAGGGACCGAGAGTGAGACACAGGGAACGAGAGAGACACAGGGACCGAGAGAGAGACTCAGGGTCCGAGAGAGACACAGGGAGCGAGAGAGAGACAGGGACCGATAGCGAGACACAGGGACCGAGAGTGACGCTGGGACTGAGAGAGAGACAGGAGCCGAGTGAGACACAGGGACCGTGAGAGACAGGGACCGAGAGAGAGACACAGGTACCGAGAGAGAGACAGGGACCGAGTGAGACACAGGGACCGAGAGAGAGACAGGGACCGAGTGAGACACAGGGACCGAGAGAAAGGGACACAGGGACCGAGTGAGACACAGGGACCGAGAGACAGACACAGGGACCGAGTGAGACACAGGGACCGAGAGAGAGACACAGGCACCGAGTGAGACACAGGGACCGAGAGAGAGACAGGGACCGAGAGAGAGACAGGGACCGAGTGAGACACAGGGACCGAGTGAGACACAGGGACCGAGAGAGAGACAGGGACCGAGTGAGACACAGGGTCCGAGAGAGACACAGGGACCGAGAGAGACACAGGGACCGAGGGAGACACAGGGAACGAGAGAGACAAAGGGACCGAGAGAGAGACTCCGGGACCGAGAGAGACACAGGGACCGAGAGAGAGACACAGGGACCGAGTGAGACACAGGGACCGAGAGAGAGACAGGGAACGAGAGAGAGACACAGGGACGGAGAGAGAGACACAGGGACCGAGAGAGACACAGGGACCGAGAGAGAGACACAGGGACCGAGAGAGACACAGGGACCGAGAGAGACACAGGGACCGATGGAGAGACACAGGGACCGAGAGTGACGCTGGGACTGAGAGAGAGACACAGGGACCGAGAGAGAGACACAGGGACCGAGAGAGACACAAGGACCGAGAGAGACACAGGGACCGAGAGAGAGACACAGGGATCGAGAGAGACACAGGGACCGAGTGAGAGACAGGGACCGAGAGAGACACAGGGACCGAGAAAGACACAGGGACCGAGGGAGAGACACAGGGTCCGAGAGAGAGACACAGGGACCGAGAGAGACACAGGGACCGAGAGAGAGACAGAGTCCGAGAGATAGACAGAGACCGAGAGAGACACAGGGACCGAGAGAGAGACACAGGGACCGAGAGAGAGACACAGGGACCGAGAGAGACACAGGGACCGAGTGAGACACAGGGACCGAGAGAGACACAGGGACCGAGAGAGTCACAGGGACCGAGAGTGAGACACAGGGACGGAGAGAGACACAGGGACCGAGAGAGTGACACAGGGACCGAGAGAGAGACAGGGACCGAGAGTGAGACGGGGACCGAGAGAGACACAGGGACCGAGAGTGAGACACAGGGAACGAGAGAGACAAAGGGACCGAGAGAGAGACACAGGGACCGAGAGTGACGCTGGGACTGAGAGAGAGACACAGGGACCGAGAGAGACACAGGGACGGAGAGAGACACAGGGACCGAGAGAGTGACACAGGGACCGAGAGAGAGACAGGGACCGAGAGTGAGACGGGGACCGAGAGAGACACAGGGTCCGAGAGAGACACGGGGACCGAGAGTGAGACACAGGGAACGAGAGAGACACAGGGACCGAGAGAGAGACTCAGGGTCCGAGAGAGACACAGGGAGCGAGAGAGAGACAGGGACCGATAGCGAGACACAGGGACCGAGAGTGACGCTGGGACTGAGAGAGAGACAGGAGCCGAGTGAGACACAGGGACCGTGAGAGACAGGGACCGAGAGAGAGACACAGGTACCGAGAGAGAGACAGGGACCGAGTGAGACACAGGGACCGAGAGAGAGACAGGGACCGAGTGAGACACAGGGACCGAGAGAAAGGGACACAGGGACCGAGTGAGACACAGGGACCGAGAGACAGACACAGGGACCGAGTGAGACACAGGGACCGAGAGAGAGACACAGGCACCGAGTGAGACACAGGGACCGAGAGAGAGACAGGGACCGAGAGAGAGACAGGGACCGAGTGAGACACAGGGACCGAGTGAGACACAGGGACCGAGAGAGAGACAGGGACCGAGTGAGACACAGGGTCCGAGAGAGACACAGGGACCGAGAGAGACACAGGGACCGAGGGAGACACAGGGAACGAGAGAGACAAAGGGACCGAGAGAGAGACTCCGGGACCGAGAGAGACACAGGGACCGAGAGAGACACAGGGACCGAGAGAGAGACGCAGGGACCGAGAGAGACACAGGGACCGAGGGAGACACAGTGACCGAGAGAGAGAGACACAGGGATCGAGAGAGACACAGGGACCGAGAGAGACACAGGGACCGAGAGAGACACAGGGACCGAGGGAGACACAGGGACCGAGAGAGAGACACAGGGATCGAGAGAGACACAGGGACCGAGTGAGAGACAGGGACCGAGTGAGACACAGGGACCGAGAAAGACACAGGGACCGAGGGAGAGACACAGGGTCCGAGAGAAAGACACAGGGACCGAGAGAGACACAGGGACCGAGAGAGAGACAGAGTCCGAGAGATAGACAGAGACCGCGAGAGACACAGGGACCGAGAGAGAGACACAGGGACCGAGAGAGAGACACAGGGACCGAGAGAGACACAGGGACCGAGTGAGACACAGGGACCGAGAGAGACACAGGGACCGAGAGAGTCACAGGGACCGAGAGTGAGACACAGTGACGGAGAGAGTGACACAGGGACCGAGAGAGAGACAGGTACCGAGAGTGAGACGGGGACCGAGAGAGACACAGGGACCGAGAGAGACACCGGGACCGAGAGTGAGACACAGGGAACGAGAGAGACACAGGGACCGAGAGAGAGACACAGGGACGGAGAGTGTGACACAGGGACCGAGAGAGAGACAGGGACCGAGAGTGAGACGGGGACCGAGAGAGACACAGGGACCGAGAGACACAGGGACCGAGAGTGAGACACAGGGAACGAGAGAGACACAGGGACCGAGAGAGTGACACAGGGACCGAGAGAAAGACAGGGACCGAGAGTGAGACGGTGACCGAGAGAGACACAGGGACCGAGAGTGAGACACAGGGAACGAGAGAGACAAAGGGACCGAGAGAGAGACACAGCGACCGAGAGAGACACAGGGACCGAGAGCGAGACTCAGGGACCGAGAGAGACACAGGGAGCGAGAGAGACACAGGGACCGATAGAGAGACACAGGGACCGAGAGTGACGCTGGGACTGAGAGAGAGACAGGAGCCGAGTGAGACACAGGGACCGTGAGAGACAGGGACCGAGAGAGAGACACAGGTACCGAGAGAGAGACAGGGACCGAGTGAGACACAGGGACCGAGAGAGAGACAGGGACCGAGTGAGACACAGGGACCGAGAGAGAGAGACACAGGGACCGAGTGAGACTCAGGGACCGAGAGAGAGACACAGGGACCGAGTGAGACACAGGGACCGAGAGAGAGACAGGGACCGAGAGAGAGACACAGGCAGCGAGTGAGACACAGGGACCGAGTGAGACACAGGGACCGAGAGAGAGACAGGGACCGAGTGAGACACAGGGACCGAGTGAGACACAGGGACCGAGAGAGAGACAGGGACCGAGTGAGACACAGGGTCCGAGAGAGACACAGGGACCGAGAGAGACACAAGGACCGATTGAGAGACACAGGGACCGAGAGTGAGACACAGGGACCGAGAGAGACACAGGGACCGAGAGAGACAAAGGGACCGAGAGAGAGACTCAGGGACCGAGAGAGACACAGGGACCGAGAGATACACAGGGACCGAGAGAGAGACACAGCGACCGAGAGAGACA
Source organism: Carcharhinus amblyrhynchos (assembly GCF_965287045.1). NCBI lineage: Eukaryota > Metazoa > Chordata > Chondrichthyes > Carcharhiniformes > Carcharhinidae > Carcharhinus > Carcharhinus amblyrhynchos. The sequence goes on from NW_027650111.1 coordinate 27,897, forward strand.
AAGGAACCGAGAGAGAGACACAGCGACCGAGAGAGACACAGGGTCCGAGAGAGACACAGGCACCGAGAAAGAGACACAGGGACCGAGTGAGACACAGGAACCGAGTGAGAGACACAGGGACCGAGAGAGAGACAGGGACCGAGTGAGAGACTCAGGTACTGAGTGAGACTCAGGGACCCAGTGAGACACAGGAACCGAGAGAGACACAGGGACCGAGAGAGACACAGTGACCGAGAGAGACACAGGGACCCAGTGAGAGACAGGAACCGCGAGAGACACAGGGACTGAGTGAGAGACACATGGACCGAGAGAGACACATGGACCGAGAGAGACACAGGGACCGAGTGAGACACAGGGACCGAGAGAGAGACACAGGGACCGAGTGAGACACAGGGACCGAGAGTGAGACACAGGGAACGAGAGAGACACAGGGACCGAGAGAGAGACTCAGGGTCCGAGAGAGACACAGGGAGCGAGAGAGAGACAGGGACCGATAGAGAGAAACAGGGACCGAGAGTGACGCTGGGACTGAGAGAGAGACAGGAGCCGAGTGAGACACAGGGACCGTGAGAGACAGGGACCGAGAGAGAGACACAGGTACCGAGAGAGAGACAGGGACCGAGTGAGACACAGGGACCGAGAGAGAGACAGGGACCGAGTGAGACACAGGGACCGAGAGAAAGAGACACAGGGACCGAGTGAGACACAGGGACCGAGAGAGAGACACAGGGACCGAGTGAGACACAGGGACCGAGAGAGAGACAGGGACCGAGAGAGAGACACAGGCACCGAGTGAGACACAGGGACAAAGAGAGAGACAGGGTCCGAGAGAGAGACAGGGACCGAGTGAGACACAGGGACCGAGTGAGACACAGGGACCGAGAGAGAGACAGGGACCGAGTGAGACACAGGGTCCGAGAGAGACACAGGGACCGAGAGAGACACAAGGACCGATTGAGTGACACAGGGACCGAGAGTGAGACACAGGGACCGAGAGAGACACAGGGACCGAGAGAGACACAGGGACCGAGAGAGAGACGCAGGGACCGAGAGAGACACAGGGACCGAGGGAGACACAGTGACCGAGAGAGAGAGACACAGGGATCGAGAGAGACACAGGGACCGAGAGAGACACAGGGACCGAGAGAGACACAGGGACCGAGGGAGACACAGGGACCGAGAGAGAGACACAGGGATCGAGAGAGACACAGGGACCGAGTGAGAGACAGGGACCGAGAGAGACACAGGGACCGAGAAAGACACAGGGACCGAGGGAGAGACACAGGGTCCGAGAGAGAGACACAGGGACCGAGAGAGACACAGGGACCGAGAGAGAGTCAGAGTCCGAGAGATAGACAGAGACCGAGAGAGACACAGGGACCGAGTGAGAGACACAGGGACCGAGAGAGAGACACAGGGACCGAGAGAGACACAGGGACCGAGTGAGACACAGGGACCGAGAGAGACACAGGGACCGAGAGAGTCACAGGGACCGAGAGTGAGACACAGTGACGGAGAGAGTGACACAGGGACCGAGAGAGAGACAGGGACCGAGAGTGAGACGGGGACCGAGAGAGACACAGGGACCGAGAGATACATAGGGACCGAGAGTGAGACACAGGGAACGAGAGAGACACAGGGACCGAGAGAGAGACACAGGGACGGAGAGAGTGACACAGGGACCGAGAGAGAGACAGGGACCGAGAGTGAGACGGGGACCGAGAGAGACACAGGGACCGAGAGAGACACAGGGACCGAGAGTGAGACAAAGGGAACGAGAGAGACACAGGGACCGAGAGAGTGACACAGGGACCGAGAGAAAGACAGGGACCGAGAGTGAGACGGTGACCGAGAGAGACACAGGGACCGAGAGCGAGACTCAGGGACCGAGAGAGACACAGGGAGCGAGAGAGACACAGGGACCGATAGAGAGACACAGGGACCAAGAGTGACGCTGGGACTGAGAGAGAGACAGGAGCCGAGTGAGACACAGGGACCGTGAGAGACAGGGACCGAGAGAGAGACACAGGTACCGAGAGAGAGACAGGGACCGAGTGAGACACAGGGACCGAGAGAGAGACAGGGACCGAGTGAGACACAGGGACCGAGAGAGAGAGACACAGGGACCGAGTGAGACACAGGGACCGAGAGAGAGACACAGGGACCGAGTGAGACACAGGGACCGAGAGAGAGACAGGGACCGAGAGAGAGACACAGCCACCGAGTGAGACACAGGGACCGAGTGAGACACAGGGACTGAGAGAGAGACAGGGACCGAGTGAGACACAGGGACCGAGTGAGACACAGGGACCGAGAGAGAGACAGGGACCGAGTGAGACACAGGGTCCGAGAGAGACACAGGGACCGAGAGAGACACAAGGACCGATTGAGAGACACAGGGACCGAGAGTGAGACACAGGGAACGAGAGAGACAAAGGGACCGAGAGAGAGACTCAGGGACCGAGAGAGACACAGGGACCGAGAGAGACACAGGGACCGAGAGAGAGACACAGGGAACGAGAGAGACACAGGGACCGAGTGAGACACAGGGACCGAGAGAGACACAGGGACCGAGAGAGTCACAGAGACCGAGAGAGAGACACAGGGAACGAGAGAGACACAGGGACCGAGAGTGAGACACAGGGAACGAGAGAGACAAAGGGACCGAGAGAGAGACTCAGGGACCGAGAGAGACACAGATACCGAGAGAGAGACACAGCGACCTAAGAGAGACAAAGGAACCGAGAGAGAGACACAGCGACCGAGAGAGACACAGGGTCCGAGAGAGACACAGGCACCGAGAAAGAGACACAGGGACCGAGTGAGACACAGGAACCGAGTGAGAGACACAGGGACCGAGAGAGAGACAGGGACCGAGTGAGAGACTCAGGTACTGAGTGAGACTCAGGGACCCAGTGAGACACAGGAACCGAGAGAGACACAGGGACCGAGAGAGACACAGTGACCGAGAGAGACACAGGGACCCAGTGAGAGACAGGAACCGCGAGAGACACAGGGACTGAGTGAGAGACACATGGACCGAGAGAGACACAGGGACCGAGAGAGACACAGGGACCGAGTGAGACACAGGGACCGAGAGAGAGACACAGGGACCGAGTGAGACACAGGGACCGTGAGAGACAGGGACCGAGAGAGAGACACAGGGACCGAGTGAGACACAGGGACCGAGAGAGAGACACAGGGACCGAGTGAGACACAGGGACCGAGAGAGACACAGGGACCGAGAGAGAGACACAGGAACCGAGTGAGACACAGGGACAGAGAGAGAGACAGGGACCGAGTGAGAGACTCAGGTACCGAGTAAGACACAGGGACCCAGTGAGACACAGGAACCGCGAGAGACACAGGGACCGAGAGAGAGACACAGGGACCCAGTGAGAGACAGGGACCGAGTGAGACACAGGGACCGAGAGAGAGACAGGGACCGAGTGAGACACAGGGACCGAGAGAGAGACACAGGGAACGAGTGAGACACAGGGACCGAGAGAGACACAGGGACCGAGAGAGACACAGGGATCGAGAGAGACACAGGGAACGAGTGAGACACAGGGACCGTGAGAGAGACACAGGGACCGAGAGAGAGACAGGGACCGAGTGAGACACAGGGACCGAGAGAGAGACAGGGACCGAGTGAGACACAGGGACCGAGAGAGAGACACAGGGACGGAGTGAGACTCAGTGACCGAGAGAGAGACACAGGGACCGAGTGAGACACAGGGTCCGAGAGAGAGACACAGGGACCGAGTGAGACACAGGGACCGAGAGAGAGACAGGGAATGAGAGAGAGACACAGGGACGGAGAGAGAGACACAGGGACCGAGAGAGACACAGGGACCGAGAGAGAGAGACACAGGGACCGAGAGAGACACAGGGACCGAGAGAGACACAGGGACCGATAGAGAGACACAGGGACCGAGAATGACGCTGGGAGTGAGAGAGAGACACAGGGACTGAGAGAGAGACGCAGGGACCGAGAGAGACGCAGGGACCGAGGGAGACACAGTGACCGAGAGAGAGAGACACAGGGATCGAGAGACACAGGGACCGAGAGAGACACAGGGGCCGAGAGAGACACAGGGACCGAGAGAGACACAGGGACCGAGAGAGACAAAGGGACCGAGAGAGAGCCACAGGGATCGAGAGAGACACAGGGACCGAGTGAGAGACAGGGACCGAGAGAGACACAGGGACCGAGAAAGACACAGGGACCGAGGGAGAGACACAGGGTCCGAGAGAGAGACACAGGGACCGAGAGGGACACAGGGACCGAGAGAGAGACAGAGTCCGAGAGATAGACAGAGACCGAGAGAGACACAGGGACCGAGAGAGAGATACACAGGGACCGAGAGAGCGACACAGGGACCGAGAGAGACACAGGGACCGAGTGAGACACAGGGACCGAGAGAGACACAGGGACCGAGAGTGAGACACAGGGAACGAGAGAGACAAAGGGACCGAGAGAGAGACACAGCGACCGAGAGAGACACAGGGACCGAGAGAGAGACTCAGGGACCGAGAGAGACACAGGGACCGAGACAGACACAGGGACCGTTAGAGAGACACAGGGACCGAGAGTGACGCTGGGACTGAGAGAGAGACACAGCGACCGAGAGAGAAACAGGGACTGAGAGAGACACAGGGACCGAGAGAGACACAGGGACCGCGAGAGACACAGGGACCGAGAGAGAGACTCAGGGACCGAGAGAGAGACAGGGACCGAGTGAGACACAGGGACCGAGCGAGACACAGGGTCCAAGTGAGAGACACAGGGACCGAGAGAGAGACAGGGACCGAGTGAGACACAGTGACCGAGAGAGACACAGGGACCCAGTGAGAGACAGGAACCGCGAGAGACACAGGGACCGAGTGAGAGACACAGGAACCGAGAGAGACCCAGGGACCGAGAGAGACACAGTGACCGAGAGAGACACAGGGACACAGTGAGAGACCGGAACCGCGAGAGACACAGGGACTGAGTGAGAGACACATGGACCGAGAGAGACACAGGGACCGAGAGAGACACAGGGACCGAGTGAGACACAGTGACCGAGAGAGAGACACAGGGACCGAGTGAGACACAGGGACCGTGAGAGACAGGGACCGAGAGAGAGAGACACAGGGACCGAGTGAGACACAGGGACCGAGAGAGAGACACAGGGACCGAGTGAGACACAGGGACCGAGAGAGACACAGGGACCGAGAGAGACACAGGAACCCAGTGAGAGACAGGAACCGCGAGAGACACAGGGACCGAGTGAGAGACACATGGACCGAGAGAGACACAGGGACCGAGAGAGACACAGGGACCGAGTGAGACACAGGGACCGAGAGAGAGACACAGGGACCGAGTGAGACACAGCGACCGTGAGAGACAGGGACCGAGAGAGTGACAGGAGCCGAGTGAGGCACAGGGACCGAGAGAGAGAGACAGGGACCGAGAGAGACACAGGGACCGAGAGAGATACAGGGACCGAGAGAGACACCGGGACCGAGAGTTGACACAGGGACCAAGTGAGACACAGGGACCGAGAGAGAGACAGGGACCGAGAGAGAGACACAGGGACCGAGAGAGACAGGGACCGAGAGAGAGACAGGGACCGAGTGAGAGACAGGGACCGAGTGAGACACAGGGACCGAGAGAGAGACAGGGGCCGCGTGAGACACAGGGACCGAGTGAGACACAGGGACCGAGAGAGAGACACAGGGACCGAGAGAGACACAGGGACCGAGTGAGACACAGGGACCGAGAGAGAGACAGGGACCGAGTGAGACACAGGGTCCGAGAGAGACACAGGGACCGAGAGAGACACAGGGACCGAGTGAGACACAGGGACCGAGAGAGAGACAGGGACCGAGAGAGAGACACAGGGACCGAGTGTGAGACAGGGACCGAGAATGAGACAGGGACCCAGTGAGACACAGGGACCGAGTGAGACACCGGGACCGAGAGAGAGACAGGGACCGAGAGAGACACAGTGACCGAGAGAGAGACAGGGACCGAGTGAGACACAGGGACCGAGAGAGAGACACAGGGACCGAGTGAGAAACAGGGACCGAGAGAGAGACAGGGACCGAGAGAGAGACACAGGGACCGAGTGAGACAGGGACCGAGAGAGAGACAGGGAACGAGTGAGACACAGGGACCGAGTGAGACACAGGGACCTAGAGAGAGACAGGGACCGCGTGAGACACAGGGACCGAGTGAGACACAGGGACCGAGAGAGAGACACAGGGACCGAGAGAGAGACACAGGGACCGAGAGAGAGACACAGGGACCAAGAGAGACACAGGGTCCGAGAGAGACACAGGGACCGAGAGAGACACAGGGAACGAGTGAGACACAGGGACCGAGAGAGAGACACAGGGACCGAGAGAGAGACAGGGACCGAGTGAGACACAGGGACCGAGAGAGAGACAGGGACCGAGTGAGACACAGGGACCGAGAGAGAGACACAGGGACCGAGAGAGAGACACAGGGACCGAGTGAGAGACAGGGAACGAGAGAGAGACACAGGGACGGAGAGAGAGACACAGGGACCGAGAGAGACACAGGGACCGAGAGAGAGACACAGGGACCGAGAGAGACACAGGGACCGAGAGAGACACAGGGACCGATAGAGAGACACAGGGACCGAGAGTGACGCTGGGACTGAGAGAGAGACACAGGGACCGAGAGAGAGACGCAGGGACCGAGAGAGACGCAGGGACCGAGGGAGACACAGGGACCGAGAGAGAGACACAGGGATCGAGAGAGACACAGGGACCGAGTGAGAGACAGGGACCGAGAGAGACACAGGGACCGAGAAAGACACCGGGACCGAGGGAGAGACAAAGGGTCCGAGAGAGAGACACAGGGACCGAGAGAGACACAGGGACCGAGAGAGAGACAGAGTCCGAGAGATAGACAGAGACCGAGAGAGACACAGGGACCGAGAGAGAGATACACAGGGACCGAGAGAGAGACACAGGGACCGATAGAGACACAGGGACCGAGTGAGACACAGGGACCGAGAGAGACACAGGGACCGAGAGAGTCACAGGGACCGAGAGTGAGACACAGGGACGGAGAGAGACACAGGGACCGAGAGAGTGACACAGGGACCGAGAGAGAGACACAGGGACCGAGAGAGTGACACAGGGACCGAGAGTGAGACGGCGACCGAGAGAGACACAGGGACCGAGAGAGACACAGGGACCGAGAGTGAGACACAGGGAACGAGAGAGACAAAGGGACCGAGAGAGAGACACAGCGACCGAGAGAGACACAGGGACCGAGAGAGAGACTCAGGGACCGAGAGAGACACAGGGAGCGAGAGAGACACAGGGACCGAGAGAGAAACAGGGACTGAGAGAGACACAGGGACCGAGAGAGTCACAGGGACCGCGAGAGACACAGGGACCGAGAGAGAGACTCAGGGACCGAGAGAGAGACAGGGACCGAGTGAGACACAGGGACCGTGTGAGACACAGGGTCCAAGTGAGAGACACAGGGACCGAGAGAGAGACAGGGACCGAGAGAGAGACAGGGACCGAGTGAGACACAGGGACCGAGAGAGAGACACAGGGACCGAGAGAGAGACACAGGGACCCAGTGAGACACAGGGACCGAGAGAGAGACACAGGGACCGAGTGAGACACAGGGACCGAGAGAGAGACAGGGACCGAGAGAGAGACACAGCGACCGAGAGAGAGACACAGGGACCGAGAGAGACACAGGGACCGAGAGAGAGACACAGGGACCGAGAGAGACACAGGGACCGAGAGTGACACAGGGACCGATAGAGAGACACAGGGACCGAGAGTGACGCTGGGACTGAGAGAGAGACACAGGGACCGAGAGAGAGACGCAGGGACCGAGCGAGACGCAGGGACCGAGGGAGACACAGTGACCGAGAGAGAGAGACACAGGGATCGAGAGAGACACAGGGACCGAGAGAGACACAGGGACCGAGAGAGAGACACAGGGATCAAGTGAGACACAGGGACCGAGAGAGAGACACAGGGACCGAGTGAGACACAGGGACCGAGAGAGACACAGGGACCGAGAGAGAGACAGGGACCGAGTGAGACACAGGAACCGAGTGAGACACAGGGACCGAGAGAGAGACAGGGACCGAGTGAGAGACTCAGGTACCGAGTGAGACACAGGGACCCAGTGAGACACAGGAACCGAGAGAGACACAGGGACCGAGAGAGACACAGTGACCGAGAGAGACACAGGGACCCAGTGAGAGACAGGAACCGCGAGAGACACAGGGACCGAGTGAGAGACACGTGGACCGAGAGAGACACAGGGACCGAGAGAGACACCGGGACCGAGTGAGACACAGGGACCGAGAGAGAGACACAGGGATCAAGTGAGACACAGGGACCGAGTGAGAGACACAGGGACCGAGTGAGAAACAGGGACCGAGAGAGACACAGGGACCGAGAGAGAGACAGGGACCGAGTGAGACACAGGGACCGAATGAGACACAGGGACCGAGAGAGAGACAGGGACCGCGTGAGACACAGGGACCGAGTGAGACACAGGGACCGAGAGAAACACAGGGACCGAGAGAGAGACACAGGGACCGAGAGAGAGACACAGGGACCGAGAGAGAGACACAGGGACCGAGAGACAGACACAGGGACCGAGAGAGACACAGGGACCGAGAGAGACACAGGGAACGAGTGAGACACAGGGACCGAGAGAGAGACACAGGGACCGAGAGAGAGACAGGGACCGAGTGAGACACAGGGACCGAGAGAGAGACAGGGACCGAGTGAGACACAGGGACCGAGAGAGAGACACAGGGACCGAGTGAGACACAGGGACCGAGAGAGAGACACAGGGACCGAGTGAGACACAGGGACCGAGAGAGAGACACAGGGACCGAGAGAGACACAGGGACTGAGAGAGAGACAGGGACCGAGAGAGAGACACAGGGACGGAGAGAGAGACACAGGGACCGAGAGAGACACAGGGACCGAGAGAGAGACACAGGGACCGAGAGAGACACAGGGACCGAGAGAGACACAGGGGCCGATAGAGAGACACAGGGAACGAGAGAGACACAGGGACCGAGTGAGACACAGGGACCGAGAGAGACAGAGGGACCGAGAGAGTCACAGGGACCGAGAGTGAGACACAGGGACCGAGAGAGACACAGGGACCGAGAGAGAGACACAGGGACCGAGAGAGAGAGAGGGACCGAGAGTGAGACAGGGACCGCGAGAGACACAGGGACCGAGAGAGAGACACAGGGACCGAGAGAGATACAGGGACCGAGAGAGAGACACAGTGACCGAGAGAGACATAGGGACCGAGAGAGACACAGGGACCGATAGAGAGACACAGGGACCGAGAGTGACGCTGGGACTGAGAGAGAGACACAGGGACCGAGACAGACACAGGGACGGAGAGAGACACAGGGACCGAGAGAGTGACACAGGGACCGAGAGAGAGACAGGGACCGAGAGTGAGACGGGGACCAAGAGAGACACAGGGACCGAGAGAGACACAGGGACCGAGAGTGAGACACAGGGAACGAGAGAGACAAAGGGACCGAGAGAGAGAAACAGCGACCGAGAGAGTCACAGGGACCGAGAGAGAGACTCAGGGACCGAGAGAGACACAGGGACCGAGAGAGACACAGGGATCGAGAGAGAGACACAGGGACCGAGTGAGACACAGGAACCGAGAGAGAGACACAGCGACCGAGAGAGACACAGGGACCGAGAGAGACACAGGGACCGAGAGAGAAACAGGGACTGAGAGAGACACAGGGACCGAGAGAGAGACACAGGGACCGAGAGAGATACAGGGACCGAGAGAGAGACACAGTGACCGAGAGAGACATAGGGACCGAGAGAGACACAGGGACCGATGGAGAGACACAGGGACCGAGAGTGACGCTGGGACTGAGAGAGAGACACAGGGACCGAGACAGACACAGGGACGGAGAGAGTGACACAGGGACCGAGAGAGAGACAGGGACCGAGAGTGAGACGGGGACCAAGAGAGACACAGGGACCGAGAGAGACACAGGGACCGAGAGTGAGACACAGGGAACGAGAGAGACAAAGGGACCGAGAGAGAGAAACAGCGACCGAGAGAGTCACAGGGACCGAGAGAGAGACTCAGGGACCGAGAGAGACACAGGGACCGAGAGAGACACAGGGATCGAGAGAGAGACACAGGGACCGAGTGAGACACAGGAACCGAGAGAGAGACACAGCGACCGAGAGAGACACAGGGACCGAGAGAGACACAGGGACCGAGAGAGAAACAGGGACTGAGAGAGACACAGGGACCGAGAGAGACACAGGGACCGCGAGAGGCACAGGGACCGAGAGAGAGACTCAGGGAACGAGAGAGAGAAAGGGACCGAGTGAGACACAGGGACCGAGTGAGACACACGGTGCAAGTGAGAGACACAGGGACAGAGAGAGAGACAGGGACCGAGTGAGAGACTCAGGTACCGAGTGAGACACAGTGACCGAGAGAGACACAGGGACCCAGTGAGAGACAGGTACCGCGAGAGACACAGGAACCGAGTGAGAGATACTGGGACCGAGGGAGACACAGGGACCGAGAGAGACACAGGGACCGAGTGAGACACAGGGACCCACTGAGACACAGGAACCGAGAGAGACACAGGGACCGAGATAGACACAGGGACCGAGAGAGAGACACAGGGACCGAGAGAGACACAGGGACCGAGAGAGACACAGGGACCGATAGAGAGACACAGGGACCGAGAGTGACGCTGGGACTGAGAGAGAGACACAGGGACCGAGAGAGAAACAGGGACCGAGTGAGACTCAGGGACCGAGAGAGAGACAGGGACCGAGTGAGACACAGGGACCGAGTGAGACACAGGGTCCAAGTGAGAGTCACAGGGACCGAGAGTGAGACACAGGGACCGAGAGAGACACAGGGACCGAGAGAGAGACACAGGGACCGAGAGAGAGAGAGGGACCGAGAGTGAGACAGGGACCGCGAGAGACACAGGGACCGAGAGAGAGACACAGGGACCGAGAGAGATACAGGGACCGAGAGAGAGACACAGTGACCGAGAGAGACATAGGGACCGAGAGAGACACAGGGACCGATAGAGAGACACAGGGACCGAGAGTGACGCTGGGACTGAGAGAGAGACACAGGGACCGAGACAGACACAGGGACGGAGAGAGACACAGGGACCGAGAGAGTGACACAGGGACCGAGAGAGAGACAGGGACCGAGAGTGAGACGGGGACCAAGAGAGACACAGGGACCGAGAGAGACACAGGGACCGAGAGTGAGACACAGGGAACGAGAGAGACAAAGGGACCGAGAGAGAGAAACAGCGACCGAGAGAGTCACAGGGACCGAGAGAGAGACTCAGGGACCGAGAGAGACACAGGGACCGAGAGAGACACAGGGATCGAGAGAGAGACACAGGGACCGAGTGAGACACAGGAACCGAGAGAGAGACACAGCGACCGAGAGAGACACAGGGACCGAGAGAGACACAGGGACCGAGAGAGACACAGGGACCGCGAGAGGCACAGGGACCGAGAGAGAGACTCAGGGACCGAGAGAGAGACTCAGGTACCGATTGAGACACAGGGACCGAGAGAGAAACAGGGACCGAGTGAGAGACTCAGGTACCGAGTGAGACACAGTGACCGAGAGAGACACAGGGACCCAGTGAGAGACAGGAACCGCGAGAGACACAGGGACCGAGTGAGAGACACAGGGACCGAGGGAGACACAGGGACCGAGAGAGACACAGGGACCGAGTGAGACACAGGGACCCACTGAGACACAGGAACCGAGAGAGACACAGCGACCCAGTGAGAGACAGTAACCGCTAGAGACACAGGGACCGAGTGAGAGATACTGGGACCGAGGGAGACACAGGGACCGAGAGAGACACAGGGACCGAGTGAGACACAGGGACCCACTGAGACACAGGAACCGAGAGAGACACAGGGACCGAGAGAGACACAGGGACCGAGAGAGACACAGGGACCGAGTGAGACACAGGGACCGAGAGAGAGACACAGCGACCGAGAGAGACAAAGGAACCGAGAGAGAGTCACAGCGACCGAGAGAGACACAGGGACCGTGAGAGAGACTCAGGGACCGAGAGAGACACAGGGACCGAGAGAGACACAGGGACCGAGAAAGAGACACAGGGACCGAGTGAGACACAGGAACCTAACGGGAGACACAGGGACCGAGAGAGAGGCAGGGACCGAGTGAGAGACTCAGGTACCGCGTGAGACACAGGGACCCAGTGAGACACAGGAACCGAGAGAGTCACAGGGACCGAGAGAGACACAGTGACCGAGAGAGACACAGGGACCCAGTGAGAGACAGGAACCGCGAGAGACACAGGGACCGAGTGAGAGAAACATGGACCGAGAGAGACACAGGGTCCGAGAGAGGCACAGGGACCGAGTGAGACACAGGGACCGAGAGAGAGACACAGGGACCGAGTGAGACACAGGGACCGTGAGAGACAGGGACCGAGAGAGAGACACAGGGACCGAGTGAGACACAGGGACCGAGAGAGAGACACAGGGATCGAGTGAGACACAGGGACCGAGAGAGACACAGGGAGCGAGAGAGAGACAGGGACCGAGTGAGACACAGGAACCGAGTGAGACACAGGGACCGAGAGAGAGACAGGGACCGAGTGAGAGACTCAGGTACCGAGTAAGACACAGGGACCCAGTGAGACACAGGAACCGCGAGAGACACAGGGACCCAGTGAGAGACAGGAACCGCGAGAGACACAGGGACCGAGAGAGACACAGGGACCGAGAGAGACACAGGGACCGAGAGAGAGACACAGGGAACGAGAGAGAGACACAGGGACCGAGAGAGACACAGGGACCGAGTGAGACACAGGAACCGAGAGAGAGACACAGGGACCGAATGAGACACAGGGACCGTGAGAGACAGGGACCGAGAGAGAGACAGGAGCCGAGTGAGACACAGGTACCGAGAGAGAGGCACAGGGACTGAGAGAGAGACAGGGACCGAGTGAGACACAGGGACCGAGAGAGAGACACAGGGACCGAGTGAGACACAGGGACCGAGAGAGAGACACTGGGACCGAGTAAGACACAGGGACCGAGAAAGAGACAGGGACCGAGAGAGAGACACAGGCACCGAGTGAGACACAGGGACCGAGAGAGAGACAGGGACCGAGAGAGAGACCGGGAACGAGTGAGACACAGCGACCGAGAGAGAGACACAGGGGCCGAGAGAGACACAGGGACCGAGAGAGAGACACAGGGACCGAGTGTGTGACAGGGACCGAGAGGGAGACATGGACCGAGTGAGACACAGGGACCGAGTGTGACACCGGGACCGAGAGAGAGACAGGGACCGAGAGAGAGACAGGGACCGAGAGAGAGACAGGGACCGAGTGAGACACAGGGACCGAGAGAGAGACACAGGGACCGAGTGAGACACAGGGACCGAGAGAGAGACACAGGGACCCAGTGAGACACAGGGACCGAGAGAGAGACACAGGGACCGAGTGAGACACAGGGACCGAGAGAGAGACAGGGACCGAGAGAGAGACACAGCGACTGAGAGAGAGACACAGGGACCGAGAGAGACACAGGGACCGAGAGAGAGACACAGGGACCGAGAGAGACACAGGGACCGAGAGTGACACAGGGACCGATAGAGAGACACAGGGACCGAGAGTGACGCTGGGACTGAGAGAGAGACACAGGGACCGAGAGAGAGACGCAGGGACCGAGAGAGAGACACAGGGACCGAGAGAGACACAGGGACCGAGAGTGACACAGGGACCGATAGAGAGACACAGGGACCGAGAGTGACGCTGGGACTGAGAGAGAGACACAGGGACCGAGAGAGAGACGCAGGGACCGAGAGAGACGCAGGGACCGAGGGAGACACAGTGACCGAGAGAGAGAGACACAGGGATCGAGAGAGACACAGGGACCGAGAGAGACACAGGGACCGAGAGAGAGACACAGGGATCAAGTGAGACACAGGGACCGAGAGAGAGACACAGGGACCGAGTGAGACACAGGGACCGAGAGAGACACAGGGACCGAGAGAGAGACAGGGACCGAGTGAGACACAGGAACCGAGTGTGACACAGGGACCGAGAGAGAGACACAGGGATCAAGTGAGACACAGGGACCGAGAGAGAGACACAGGGACCCAGTGAGACACAGGAACCGAGAGAGACACAGGGACCGAGAGAGTCACAGGGACCCAGTAAGAGACAGGAACTGCGAGAGACACAGGGACCGAGTGAGAGACACGTGGACCGAGAGAGACACAGGGACCGAGAGAGACACCGGGACCGAGTGAGACACAGGGACCGTGAGAGAGACACAGGGATCAAGTGAGACAGAGGGACCGAGAGAGAGACACAGGGACCGAGTGAGACAAAGGGACCGAGAGAGACACAGGGACCGAGAGAGAGACAGGGACCGAGTGAGACACAGGGACCCAGTGAGACACAGGAACCGAGAGAGTCACAGGGACCGAGAGAGACACAGTGACCGAGAGAGACACAGGGACCCAGTGAGAGACAGGAACCGCGAGAGACACAGGGACCGAGTGAGAGACACATGGACCGAGAGAGACACAGGGACCGAGAGAGGCACAGGGACCGAGTGAGACACAAGGACCGAGAGAGAGACACAGGGACCGAGTGAGACACAGGGACCGTGAGAGACAGGGACCGAGAGAGAGACACAGGGACCGAGTGAGACACAGGGACCGAGAGAGAGACACAGGGATCGAGTGAGACACAGGGACCGAGAGAGACACAGGGAGCGAGAGAGAGACAGGGACCGAGTGAGACACAGGAACCGAGTGAGACACAGGGACCGAGAGAGAGACAGGGACCGAGTGAGAGACTCAGGTACCGAGTAAGACACAGGGACCCAGTGAGACACAGGAACCGCGAGAGACACAGGGACCCAGTGAGAGACAGGAACCGCGAGAGACACAGGGACCGAGAGAGAGACACAGGGACCGAGAGAGACACAGGGACCGAGAGAGAGACACAGGGAACGAGAGAGAGACACAGGGACCGAGAGAGACACAGGGACCGAGTGAGACACAGGGACCGAGAGAGAGACACAGGGACCGAATGAGACACAGGGACCGTGAGAGACAGGGACCGAGAGAGAGACAGGAGCCGAGTGAGACACAGGTACCGAGAGAGAGACACAGGGACCGAGAGAGAGACAGGGACCAAGTGAGACACAGGGACCGAGAGAGAGACACAGGGACCGAGTGAGACACAGGGACCGAGAGAGAGACACTGGGACCGAGTAAGACACAGGGACCGAGAAAGAGACAGGGACCGAGAGAGAGACACAGGCACCGAGTGAGACACAGGCACCGAGAGAGAGACAGGGACCGAGAGAGAGACAGGGACCGAGTGAGACACAGGGACCGAGAGAGAGACACAGGGACCGAGAGAGACACAGGGACCGAGAGAGAGACACAGGGACCGAGTGAGACACAGGGACCGAGAGAGAGACAGGGACCGAGAGAGAGACAAAGGGACCGAGTGTGTGACAGGGACCGAGAGAGAGACATGGACCGAGTGAGACACAGGGACCGAGTGTGACACCGGGACCGAGAGAGAGACAGGGACCGAGAGAGAGACAGGGACCGAGAGAGAGACAGGGACCGAGTGAGACACAGGGACCGAGAGAGAGACAAAGGGACCGAGTGAGACACAGGGACCGAGAGAGAGACACAGGTACCCAGTGAGACACAGGGACCGAGAGAGAGACACAGGGACCGAGTGAGACACAGGGACCGAGAGAGAGACAGGGACCGAGAGAGAGACACAGCGACCGAGAGAGAGACACAGGGACCGAGAGAGACACAGGGACCGAGAGAGAGACACAGGGACCGAGAGAGACACAGGGACCGAAAGTGACACAGGGACCGATAGAGAGACACAGGGACCGAGAGTGACGCTGGGACTGAGAGAGAGACACAGGGACCGAGAGAGAGACGCAGGGACCGAGAGAGACGCAGGGACCGAGGGAGACACAGTGACCGAGAGAGAGAGACACTGGGACCGAGAGAGACACAGGGACCGAGAGAGACACAGGGACCGAGAGAGAGACACAGGGATCAAGTGAGACACAGGGACCGAGAGAGAGACACAGGGACCGAGTGAGACACAGGGACCGAGAGAGACACAGGGACCGAGAGAGAGACAGGGACCGAGTGAGACACAGGAACCGAGTGAGACTCAGGGACTGAGAGAGAGACTGGGAACGAGTGAGAGACTCAGGTACCGAGTGAGACACAGGGACCCAGTGAGACACAGGAACCGAGAGAGACACAGGGACCGAGAGAGACACAGTGACCGAGAGAGACACAGGGACCCAGTGAGAGACAGGAACCGCGAGAGACACAGGGACCGAGTGAGAGACACGTGGACCGAGAGAGACACAGGGACCGAGAGAGACACCGGGACCGAGTGAGACACAGGGACCGAGAGAGAGACACAGGGATCAAGTGAGACACAGGGACCGAGAGAGAGACACAGGGACCGAGTGAGACACAGGGACCGAGAGAGACACAGGGACCGAGAGAGAGACAGGGTCGAGTGAGACACAGGGACCAAATGAGACACAGGGACCGAGAGAGAGACAGGGACCGCGTGAGACACAGGGACCGAGTGAGACCCAGGGACCGAGAGAGACACAGGGACCGAGAGAGAGACACAGGGACCGAGAGAGAGAGACACAGGGACCGAGAGAGAGACACAGGGACCGAGAGAGACACAGGGACCGAGAGAGAGACACAGGGACCGAGAGGGACAGGGAACGAGTGAGACACAGGGACCGAGAGAGAGACAGGGATCGAGTGAGACACAGGGGCCGAGAGAGAGACACAGGGACCGAGTGAGACACAGGGACCGAGAGAGAGACACAGGGATCGAGTGAGACACAGGGACCGAGAGAGAGACACAGGGACCGAGTGAGACACAGGGACTGAGAGAGAGACAGGGACCGAGACAGAGACACAGGGACGGAGAGAGAGACACAGGGACCGAGAGAGACACAGGGACCGAGAGAGAGACACAGGGACCGAGAGAGACACAGGGACCGAGAGAGACACAGGGACCGATAGAGAGACACAGGGAACGAGAGAGACACAGGGACCGAGTGAGACACAGGGACCGAGAGAGACACAGGGACCGAGAGAGTCACAGGGACCGAGAGTGAGACACAGGGACCGAGAGAGACACAGGGACCGAGAGAGAGACACAGGGAACGAGAGAGAGAGAGGGACCGAGAGTGAGACAGGGACCGCGAGAGACACAGGGACCGAGAGAGAGACACAGGGACCGAGAGAGACACCGGACCGATAGAGAGACACAGGGACCGAGAGTGACGCTGGGACTGAGAGAGAGACACAGGGACAGTGACAGACACAGGGACGGAGAGAGACACAGGGACCAAGAGAGTGACACAGGGACCGAGAGAGAGACAGGGACCGAGAGTGAGACGGGGACCAAGAGAGACACAGGGACCGAGAGAGACACAGGGACCGAGAGTGAGACACAGGGAACGAGAGAGACAAAGGGACCGAGAGAGAGAAACAGCGACCGAGAGAGTCACAGGGACCGAGAGAGAGACTCAGGGACCGAGAGAGACACAGGGACCGAGAGAGACACAGGGATCGAGAGAGAGACACAGGGACCGAGTGAGACACAGGAACCGAGAGAGAGACACAGCGACCGAGAGAGACACAGGGACCGAGAGAGACACAGGGACCGCGAGAGGCACAGGGACCGAGAGAGAGACTCAGGGACCGAGAGAGAGACAGGGACCGAGTGAGAGACTCAGGTACCGCGTGAGACACAGGGACCCAGTGAGACACAGGAACCGAGAGAGTCACAGGGACCGAGAGAGACACAGTGACCGAGAGAGACACAGGGACCCAGTGAGAGACAGGAACCGCGAGAGACACAGGGACCGAGTGAGAGACACAAGGACCGAGAGAGACACAGGGACCGAGAGAGGCACAGGGACCGAGTGAGACACAGGGACCGAGAGAGAGACACTGGGACCGAGTGAGACACAGGGACCGTGAGAGACAGGGACCGAGAGAGAGACACAGGGACCGAGGGAGACACAGGGACCGAGAGAGAGACACAGGGATCGAGTGAGACACAGGGACCGAGAGAGACACAGGGAGCGAGAGAGAGACAGGGACCGAGTGAGAGACTCAGGTACCGAGTAAGACACAGGGACCCAGTGAGACACAGGAACCGCGAGAGACACAGGGACCCAGTGAGAGACAGGAACCGCGAGAGACACAGGGACCGAGAGAGAGACACAGGGACCGAGAGAGACACAGGGACCGAGAGAGAGACACAGGGACCGAGAGAGAGACACAGGGACCGAGAGAGACACAGGGACCGAGTGAGACACAGGGACCGAGAGAGAGACACAGGGACCGAATGAGACACAGGGACCGTGAGAGAGACAGGAGCCGAGTGAGACACAGGTACCGAGAGAGAGACACAGGGACCGAGAGAGAGACAGGGACCGAGTGAGACACAGGGACCGAGAGAGAGAAACAGGGACCGAGTGAGACACAGGGACCGAGAGAGAGACACTGGGACCGAGTAAGACACAGGGACCGAGAAAGAGACAGGGACCGAGAGAGAGACACAGGCACCGAGTGAGACACAGGGACCGAGAGAGAGACAGGGACCGAGAGAGAGACCGGGAACGAGTGAGACACAGGGACCGAGAGAGAGACAGGGACCGAGTGAGACACAGGGACCGAGAGAGAGACACAGGGACCGAGAGAGACACAGGGACCGAGAGAGAGACACAGGGACCGAGTGAGACACAGGGACCGAGAGAGAGACAGGGACCGAGAGAGAGACAAAGGGACCGAGTGTGTGACAGGGACCGAGAGAGAGACATGGACCGAGTGAGACACAGGGACCGAGTGTGACACCGGGACCGAGAGAGAGACAGGGACCGAGAGAGAGACAGGGACCGAGAGAGAGACAGGGACCGAGTGAGACACAGGGACCGAGAGAGAGACACAGGGACCGAGTGAGACACAGGGACCGAGAGAGAGACACAGGGACCGAGTGAGACACAGGGACCGAGAGAGAGACAGGGAACGAGAGAGAGAAACAGCGACCGAGAGAGAGACACAGGGACCGAGAGAGACACAGGGACCGAGAGAGAGACACAGGGACCGAGAGAGACACAGGGACCGAGAGTGACACAGGGACCGATAGAGAGACACAGGGACCGAGAGTGACGCTGGGACTGAGAGAGAGACACAGGGACCGAGAGAGAGACGCAGGGACCGAGAGAGACGCAGGGGCCGAGGGAGACACAGTGACCGAGAGAGAGAGACACAGGGATCGAGAGAGACACAGGGACCGAGAGAGACACAGGGACCGAGAGAGAGACACAGGGATCAAGTGAGACACAGGGACCGAGAGAGAGACACAGGGACCGAGTGAGACACAGGGACCGAGAGAGACACAGGGACCGAGAGAGAGACAGGGACCGAGTGAGACACAGGAACCGAGTGTGACACAGGGACCGAGAGAGAGACACAGGGACCGAGAGAGAGACAGGGACCGAGTGAGACACAGGGACCGAGAGAGAGAAACAGGGACCGAGTGAGACACAGGGACCGAGAGAGAGACACTGGGACCGAGTAAGACACAGGGACCGAGAAAGAGACAGGGACCGAGAGAGAGACACAGGCACCGAGTGAGACACAGGGACCGAGAGAGAGACAGGGACCGAGAGAGAGACCGGGAACGAGTGAGACACAGGGACCGAGAGAGAGACAGGGACCGAGTGAGACACAGGGACCGAGAGAGAGACACAGGGACCGAGAGAGACACAGGGACCGAGAGAGAGACACAGGGACCGAGTGAGACACAGGGACCGAGAGAGAGACAGGGACCGAGAGAGAGACAAAGGGACCGAGTGTGTGACAGGGACCGAGAGAGAGACATGGACCGAGTGAGACACAGGGACCGAGTGTGACACCGGGACCGAGAGAGAGACAGGGACCGAGAGAGAGACAGGGACCGAGAGAGAGACAGGGACCGAGTGAGACACAGGGACCGAGAGAGAGACACAGGGACCGAGTGAGACACAGGGACCGAGAGAGAGACACAGGGACCGAGTGAGACACAGGGACCGAGAGAGAGACAGGGAACGAGAGAGAGAAACAGCGACCGAGAGAGAGACACAGGGACCGAGAGAGACACAGGGACCGAGAGAGAGACACAGGGACCGAGAGAGACACAGGGACCGAGAGTGACACAGGGACCGATAGAGAGACACAGGGACCGAGAGTGACGCTGGGACTGAGAGAGAGACACAGGGACCGAGAGAGAGACGCAGGGACCGAGAGAGACGCAGGGGCCGAGGGAGACACAGTGACCGAGAGAGAGAGACACAGGGATCGAGAGAGACACAGGGACCGAGAGAGACACAGGGACCGAGAGAGAGACACAGGGATCAAGTGAGACACAGGGACCGAGAGAGAGACACAGGGACCGAGTGAGACACAGGGACCGAGAGAGACACAGGGACCGAGAGAGAGACAGGGACCGAGTGAGACACAGGAACCGAGTGTGACACAGGGACCGAGAGAGAGACAGGGACCGAGTGAGAGACTCAGGTACCGAGTGAGACACAGGGACCCAGTGAGACACAGGAACCGAGAGAGACACAGGGACCGAGAGAGACACAGTGACCGAGAGAGACACAGGGACCCAGTGAGAGACAGGAACCGCGAGAGACACAGGGACCGAGTGAGAGACACGTGGACCGAGAGAGACACAGGGACCGAGAGAGACACCGGGACCGAGTGAGACACAGGGACCCAGTGAGAGACAGGAACCGCGAGAGACACAGGGACCGAGTGAGAGACACGTGGACCGAGAGAGACACAGGGACCGAGAGAGACACCGGGACCGAGTGAGACACAGGGACCGTGAGAGAGACACAGGGATCAAGTGAGACACAGGGACCGAGAGAGAGACACAGGGACCGAGTGAGACACAGGGACCGAGAGAGACACAGGGACCGAGAGAGTGTCAGGGACCGAGAGAGAGAAACAGGGACCGAATGAGACACAGGGACCGAGAGAGACACAGGGACCGAGAGAGAGGCAGGGACCGAGTGAGAGACTCAGGTACCGCGTGAGACACAGGGACCCAGTGAGACACAGGAACCGAGAGAGTCACAGGGACCGAGAGAGACACAGTGACCGAGAGAGACACAGGGACCCAGTGAGAGACAGGAACCGCGAGAGATACAGGGACCGAGTGAGAGACACATGGACCGAGAGAGACACAGGGACCGAGAGAGGCACAGGGACCGAGTGAGACACAGGGACCGAGAGAGAGACACAGGGACCGAGTGAGACACAGGGACCGTGAGAGACAGGGACCGAGAGAGAGACACAGGGACCGAGTGAGACACAGGGACCGAGAGAGAGACACAGGGACCAAGTGAGACACAGGGACCGAGAGAGACACAGGGAGCGAGAGAGAGACAGGGACCGAGTGAGACACAGGAACCGAGTGAGACACAGGGACCGAGAGAGAGACAGGGACCGAGTGAGAGACTCAGGTACCGAGTAAGACACAGGGACCCAGTGAGACACAGGAACCGCGAGAGACACAGGGACCCAGTGAGAGACAGGAACCGCGAGAGACACAGGGACCGAGAGAGAGACACAGGGACCGAGAGAGACACAGGGACCGAGAGAGAGACACAGGGAACGAGAGAGAGACACAGGGACCGAGAGAGACACAGGGACCGAGTGAGACACAGGGACCGAGAGAGAGACACAGGGACCGAATGAGACACAGGGACCGTGAGAGACAGGGACCGAGAGAGAGAGACAGGGACCGAGAGAGAGACAGGGACCGAGTGAGACACAGGGACCGAGAGAGAGAAACAGGGACCGAGTGAGACACAGGGACCGAGAGAGAGACACTGGGACGGAGTAAGACACAGGGACCGAGAAAGAGACAGGGACCGAGAGAGAGACACAGGCACCGAGTGAGACACAGGCACCGAGAGAGAGACAGGGACCGAGAGAGAGACCGGGAACGAGTGAGACACAGGGACCGAGAGAGAGACAGGGACCGAGTGAGACACAGGGACCGAGAGAGAGACACAGGGAACGAGAGAGACACAGGGACCGAGAGAGAGACACAGGGACCGAGAGAGACACAGGGACCGAGAGAGAGACACAGGGAACGAGAGAGACACAGGGACCGAGAGAGAGACACAGGGACCGAGTGAGACACAGGGACCGAGAGAGAGACAGGGACCGAGAGAGAGACAAAGGGACCGAGTGTGTGACAGGGACCGAGAGAGAGACATGGACCGAGTGAGACACAGGGACCGAGTGTGACACCGGGACCGAGAGAGAGACAGGGACCGAGAGAGAGACAGCGACCGAGAGAGAGACAGGGACCGAGAGAGAGACAGGGACCGAGTGAGACACAGGGACCGAGAGAGAGACACAGGGACCGAGTGAGACACAGGGACCGAGAGAGAGACACAGGGACCCACTGAGACACAGGGACCGAGAGAGAGACACAGGGACCGAGTGAGACACAGGGACCGAGAGAGAGACAGGGACCGAGAGAGAGACACAGCGACCGAGAGAGAGACACAGGGACCGAGAGAGACACAGGGACCGAGAGAGAGACACAGGGACCGAGAGAGACACAGGGACCGAGAGTGACACAGGGACCGATAGAGAGACACAGGGACCGAGAGTGACGCTGGGACTGAGAGAGAGACACAGGGACCGAGAGAGAGACGCAGGGACCGAGAGAGACGCAGGGACCGAGGGAGACACAGTGACCGAGAGAGAGAGGCACAGGGACCGAGAGAGACACAGGGACCGAGAGAGACACAGGGACCGAGAGAGAGACACAGGGATCAAGTGAGACACAGGGACCGAGAGAGAGACACAGGGACCGAGAGAGACACAGGGACCGAGAGAGAGACAGGGACCGAGTGAGACACAGGAACCGAGTGAGACACAGGGACCGAGAGAGAGACAGGGACCGAGTGAGAGACTCAGGTACCGAGTGAGACACAGGGACCCAGTGAGACACAGGAACCGAGAGAGACACAGGGACCGAGAGAGACACAGTGACCGAGAGAGACACAGGGACCCAGTGAGAGACAGGAACCGCGAGAGACACAGGGACCGAGTGAGAGACACGTGGACCGAGAGAGACACAGGGACCGAGAGAGACACCGGGACCGAGTAAGACACAGGGACCGAGAGAGAGACACAGGGATCAAGTGAGACACAGGGACCGAGAGAGAGACACAGGGACCGAGTGAGACACAGGGACCGAGAGAGACACAGGGACCGAGAGAGAGACAGGGACCGAGTGAGACACAGGGACCGAATGAGACACAGTGACCGAGAGAGACACAGGGACCCAGTGAGAGACAGGAACCGCGAGAGACACAGGGACCGAGTGAGAGACACGTGGACCGAGAGAGACACAGGGACCGAGAGAGACACCGGGACCGAGTGAGACACAGGGACCCAGTGAGAGACAGGAACCGCGAGAGACACAGGGACCGAGTGAGAGACACGTGGACCGAGAGAGACACAGGGACCGAGAGAGACACCGGGACCGAGTGAGACACAGGGACCGTGAGAGAGACACAGGGATCAAGTGAGACACAGGGACCGAGAGAGAGACACAGGGACCGAGTGAGACACAGGGACCGAGAGAGACACAGGGACCGAGAGAGTGTCAGGGACCGAGAGAGAGAGAAACAGGGACCGAATGAGACACAGGGACCGAGAGAGACACAGGGACCGAGAGAGAGGCAGGGACCGAGTGAGAGACTCAGGTACCGCGTGAGACACAGGGACCCAGTGAGACACAGGAACCGAGAGAGTCACAGGGACCGAGAGAGACACAGTGACCGAGAGAGACACAGGGACCCAGTGAGAGACAGGAACCGCGAGAGATACAGGGACCGAGTGAGAGACACATGGACCGAGAGAGACACAGGGACCGAGAGAGGCACAGGGACCGAGTGAGACACAGGGACCGAGAGAGAGACACAGGGACCGAGTGAGACACAGGGACCGTGAGAGACAGGGACCGAGAGAGAGACACAGGGACCGAGTGAGACACAGGGACCGAGAGAGAGACACAGGGACCAAGTGAGACACAGGGACCGAGAGAGACACAGGGAGCGAGAGAGAGACAGGGACCGAGTGAGACACAGGAACCGAGTGAGACACAGGGACCGAGAGAGAGACAGGGACCGAGTGAGAGACTCAGGTACCGAGTAAGACACAGGGACCCAGTGAGACACAGGAACCGCGAGAGACACAGGGACCCAGTGAGAGACAGGAACCGCGAGAGACACAGGGACCGAGAGAGAGACACAGGGACCGAGAGAGACACAGGGACCGAGAGAGAGACACAGGGAACGAGAGAGAGACACAGGGACAGAGAGAGACACAGGGACCGAGTGAGACACAGGGACCGAGAGAGAGACACAGGGACCGAATGAGACACAGGGACCGTGAGAGACAGGGACCGATAGAGAGAGACAGGGACCGAGAGAGAGACAGGGACCGAGTGAGACACAGGGACCGAGAGAGAGAAACAGGGACCGAGTGAGACACAGGGACCGAGAGAGAGACACTGGGACGGAGTAAGACACAGGGACCGAGAAAGAGACAGGGACCGAGAGAGAGACACAGGCACCGAGTGAGACACAGGCACCGAGAGAGAGACAGGGACCGAGAGAGAGACCGGGAACGAGTGAGACACAGGGACCGAGAGAGAGACAGGGACCGAGTGAGACACAGGGACCGAGAGAGAGACACAGGGAACGAGAGAGACACAGGGACCGAGAGAGAGACACAGGGACCGAGAGAGACACAGGGACCGAGAGAGAGACACAGGGAACGAGAGAGACACAGGGACCGTGAGAGAGACACAGGGACCGAGTGAGACACAGGGACCGAGAGAGAGACAGGGACCGAGAGAGAGACAAAGGGACCGAGTGTGTGACAGGGACCGAGAGAGAGACATGGACCGAGTGAGACACAGGGACCGAGTGTGACACCGGGACCGAGAGAGAGACAGGGACCGAGAGAGAGACAGCGACCGAGAGAGAGACAGGGACCGAGAGAGAGACAGGGACCGAGTGAGACACAGGGACCGAGAGAGAGACACAGGGACCGAGTGAGACACAGGGACCGAGAGAGAGACACAGGGACCCACTGAGACACAGGGACCGAGAGAGAGACACAGGGACCGAGTGAGACACAGGGACCGAGAGAGAGACAGGGACCGAGAGAGAGACACAGCGACCGAGAGAGAGACACAGGGACCGAGAGAGACACAGGGACCGAGAGAGAGACACAGGGACCGAGAGAGACACAGGGACCGAGAGTGACACAGGGACCGATAGAGAGACACAGGGACCGAGAGTGACGCTGGGACTGAGAGAGAGACACAGGGACCGAGAGAGAGACGCAGGGACCGAGAGAGACGCAGGGACCGAGGGAGACACAGTGACCGAGAGAGAGAGGCACAGGGACCGATAGAGACACAGGGACCGAGAGAGACACAGGGACCGAGAGAGAGACACAGGGATCAAGTGAGACACAGGGACCGAGAGAGAGACACAGGGACCGAGAGAGACACAGGGACCGAGAGAGAGACAGGGACCGAGTGAGACACAGGAACCGAGTGAGACACAGGGACCGAGAGAGAGACAGGGACCGAGTGAGAGACTCAGGTACCGAGTGAGACACAGGGACCCAGTGAGACACAGGAACCGAGAGAGACACAGGGACCGAGAGAGACACAGTGACCGAGAGAGACACAGGGACCCAGTGAGAGACAGGAACCGCGAGAGACACAGGGACCGAGTGAGAGACACGTGGACCGAGAGAGACACAGGGACCGAGAGAGACACCGGGACCGAGTAAGACACAGGGACCGAGAGAGAGACACAGGGATCAAGTGAGACACAGGGACCGAGAGAGAGACACAGGGACCGAGTGAGACACAGGGACCGAGAGAGACACAGGGACCGAGAGAGAGACAGGGACCGAGTGAGACACAGGGACCGAATGAGACACAGGGACCGAGAGAGAGACAGGGACCGCGTGAGACACAGGGACCGAGTGAGACACAGGGACCGAGAGAGACACAGGGACCGAGAGAGAGACACAGGGACCGAGAGAGAGACACAGGGACCGAGAGAGAGACACAGGGACCGAGAGAGACACAGGGACCGAGAGAGACACAGGGAACGAGTGAGACACAGGGACCGAGAGAGAGACACAGGGACCGAGAGAGAGACAGGGAACGAGTGAGACACAGGGACCGAGAGAGAGACAGGGACCGAGTGAGACACAGGGACCGAGAGAGAGACACAGGGACCGAGTGAGACACAGGGACCGAGATAGAGACACAGGGACCGAGTGAGACACA
This sequence comes from Carcharhinus amblyrhynchos, assembly GCF_965287045.1. NCBI lineage: Eukaryota > Metazoa > Chordata > Chondrichthyes > Carcharhiniformes > Carcharhinidae > Carcharhinus > Carcharhinus amblyrhynchos. The sequence goes on from NW_027650111.1 coordinate 54,443, forward strand.
GGGACCGAGAGAGAGACACAGGGACCGAGTGAGACACAGGGACTGAGAGAGAGACAGGGACCGAGAGAGAGACACAGGGACGGAGAGAGAGACACAGGGACCGAGAGAGACACAGGGACCGAGAGAGAGACACAGGGACCGAGAGAGACACAGGGACCGAGAGAGACACAGGGACCGATAGAGAGACACAGGGAACGAGAGAGACACAGGGACCGAGTGAGACACAGGGACCGAGAGAGACACAGGGACCGAGAGAGTCACAGGGACCGAGAGAGGGACACAGGGACCGAGAGAGACACAGGGACCGAGAGAGAGACACAGGGACCGAGAGAGAGAGAGGGACCGAGAGTGAGACAGGGACCGCGAGAGACACAGGGACCGAGAGAGAGACACAGGGACCGAGAGAGATACAGGGACCGAGAGAGAGACACAGTGACCGAGAGAGACATAGGGACCGAGAGAGACACAGGGACCGATAGAGAGACACAGGGACCGTGACAGACACAGGGACGGAGAGAGACACAGGGACCGAGAGAGTGACACAGGGACCGAGAGAGAGACACAGGGACCGAGAGTGAGACGGGGACCAAGAGAGACACAGGGACCGAGAGTGAGACACAGCCAACGAGTGAGACAAAGGGTCCGAGAGAGAGAAACAGCGACCGAGAGAGTCACAGGGACCGAGAGAGAGACACAGGGACCGAGAGAGACACAGGGACCGAGAGAGACACAGGGATCGAGAGAGAGACACAGGGACCGAGTGAGACACAGGAACCGAGAGAGAGACACAGCGACCGAGAGAGACACAGGGACCGAGAGAGACACAGGGACCGAGAGAGAAACAGGGACTGAGAGAGACACAGGGACCGAGAGAGACACAGGGACCGCGAGAGGCACAGGGACCGAGAGAGAGACTCAGGGACCGAGAGAGACACAGGGACCGAGAGAGAAACAGGGACTGAGAGAGACACAGGGACCGAGAGAGACACAGGGACCGAGTGAGACACAGGGACCGAGTGAGACACAGGGTCCAAGTGAGAGACACAGGGACCGAGAGAGAGACAGGGACCGAGTGAGAGACTCAGGTACCGAGTGAGACACAGTGACCGAGAGAGACACAGGGACCCAGTGAGAGACAGGAACCGCGAGAGACACAGGGACCGAGTGAGAGACACAGGGACCCACTGAGACACAGGAACCGAGAGAGACACAGCGACCGAGAGAGACACAGTGACCGAGAGAGACACAGGGACCCAGTGAGAGACAGTAACCGCTAGAGACACAGGGACCGAGTGAGAGATACTGGGACCGAGGGAGACACAGGGACCGAGAGAGACACAGGGACCGAGTGAGACACAGGGACCCACTGAGACACAGGAACAGAGAGAGACACAGGGACCGAGAGAGACACAGGGACCGAGAGAGAGACACAGGGACCGAGAGAGACACAGGGACCGAGAGAGACACAGGGACCGATAGAGAGACACAGGGACCGAGAGTGACGCTGGGACTGAGAGAGAGACACAGGGACCGAGAGAGAAACAGGGACCGAGTGAGACACAGGGACCGATAGAGAGACACAGCGACCGAGAGAGACAAAGGAACCGAGAGAGAGTCACAGCGACCGAGAGAGACACAGGGACCGTGAGAGAGACTCAGGGACAGAGAGAGACACAGGGACCGAGAGAGACACAGGGACTGAGAAAGAGACACAGGGACCGAGTGAGACACAGGAACCTAGTGGGAGACACAGGGACCGAGAGAGAGGCAGGGACCGAGTGAGAGACTCAGGTACCGCGTGAGACACAGGAACCGAGAGAGTCACAGGGACCGAGAGAGACACAGTGACCGAGAGAGACACAGGGACCCAGTGAGAGACAGGAACCGCGAGAGACACAGGGACCGAGTGAGAGACACATGGACCGAGAGAGACACAGGGACCGAGAGAGGCACAGGGACCGAGTGAGACACAGGGACCGAGAGAGAGACACAGGGACCGAGTGAGACACAGGGACCGTGAGAGACAGGGACCGAGAGAGAGACACAGGGACCGAGTGAGACACAGGGACCGAGAGAGAGACACAGGGATCGAGTGAGACACAGGGACCGAGAGAGACACAGGGAGCGAGAGAGAGACAGGGACCGAGTGAGACACAGGAACCGAGTGAGACACAGGGACCGAGAGAGAGACAGGGACCGAGTGAGAGACTCAGGTACCGAGTAAGACACAGGGACCCAGTGAGACACAGGAACCGCGAGAGACACAGGGACCCAGTGAGAGACAGGGACCGAGAGAGAGACACAGGGAACGAGAGAGAGACACAGGGACCGAGAGAGACACTGGGACCGAGTGAGACACAGGGACCGAGAGAGAGACACAGGGACCGAATGAGACACAGGGACCGTGACAGACAGGGACCGAGAGAGAGACAGGAGCCGAGTGAGACACAGGTACCGAGAGAGAGGCACAGGGACTGAGAGAGAGACAGGGACCGAGTGAGACACAGGGACCGAGAGAGAGACACAGGGACCGAGTGAGACACAGGGACCGAGAGAGAGACACTGGGACCGAGTAAGACACAGGGACCGAGAAAGAGACAGGGACCGAGAGAGAGACACAGGCACCGAGTGAGACACAGGGACCGAGAGAGAGACAGGGACCGAGAGAGAGACAGGGACCGAGTGAGACACAGGGACCGAGAAAGAGACAGGGACCGAGAGAGAGACACAGGCACCGAGTGAGACACAGGGAACGAGTGAGACACAGGGACCGAGAGAGAGACTGGGACCGAGTGAGACACAGGGACCGAGAGAGAGACACAGGGACCGAGAGAGAAACAGGGACCGAGAGAGAGACACAGGGACCGAGTGTGTGACAGGGACCGAGAGAGAGACATGGACCGAGTGAGACACAGGGACCGAGTGTGACACCGGGACCGAGAGAGAGACAGGGACCGAGAGAGAGACAGGGACCGAGAGAGAGACAGGGACCGAGTGAGACACAGGGACCGAGAGAGAGACACAGGGACCGAGTGAGACACAGGGACCGAGAGAGAGACACAGGGACCCAGTGAGACACAGGGACCGAGAGAGAGACACAGGGACCGAGTGAGACACAGGGACCGAGAGAGAGACAGGGACCGAGAGAGAGACACAGCGACCGAGAGAGAGACACAGGGACCGAGAGAGACACAGGGACCGAGAGAGAGACACAGGGACCGAGAGAGACACAGGGACCGAGAGTGACACAGGGACCGATAGAGAGACACAGGGACCGAGAGTGACGCTGGGACTGAGAGAGAGACACAGGGACCGAGAGAGAGACGCAGGGACCGAGAGAGAGACACAGGGACCGAGAGAGACACAGGGACCGAGAGTGACACAGGGACCGATAGAGAGACACAGGGACCGAGAGTGACGCTGGGACTGAGAGAGAGACACAGGGACCGAGAGAGAGACGCAGGGACCGAGAGAGACGCAGGGACCGAGGGAGACACAGTGACCGAGAGAGAGAGACACAGGGATCGAGAGAGACACAGGGACCGAGAGAGACACAGGGACCGAGAGAGAGACACAGGGATCAAGTGAGACACAGGGACCGAGAGAGAGACACAGGGACCGAGTGAGACACAGGGACCGAGAGAGACACAGGGACCGAGAGAGAGACAGGGACCGAGTGAGACACAGGAACCGAGTGTGACACAGGGACCGAGAGAGAGACAGGGACCGAGTGAGAGACCCAGGTACCGAGTGAGACACAGGGACCCAGTGAGACACAGGAACCGAGAGAGACACAGGGACCGAGAGAGACACAGTGACCGAGAGAGTCACAGGGACCCAGTGAGAGACAGGAACCGCGAGAGACACAGGGACCGAGTGAGAGACACGTGGACCGAGAGAGACACAGGGACCGAGAGAGACACCGGGACCGAGTGAGACACAGGGACCGTGAGAGAGACACAGGGACCGAGTGAGACACAGGGACCGAGAGAGACACAGGGACCGAGAGAGAGACAGGGACCGAGTGAGACACAGGGACCGAATGAGACACAGGGACCGAGAGAGACACAGGGACCGAGAGAGAGGCAGGGACCGAGTGAGAGACTCAGGTACCGCGTGAGACACAGGGACCCAGTGAGACACAGGAACCGAGAGAGTCACAGGGACCGAGAGAGACACAGTGACCGAGAGAGACACAGGGACCCAGTGAGAGACAGGAACCGCGAGAGACACAGGGACCGAGTGAGAGACACATGGACCGCGAGAGACACAGGGACCGAGAGAGGCACAGGGACCGAGTGAGACACAGGGACCGAGAGAGAGACACAGGGACCGAGTGAGACACAAGGACCGAGAGAGAGACACAGGGACCGAGTGAGACACAGGGACCGTGAGAGACAGGGACCGAGAGAGAGACACAGGGACCGAGTGAGACACAGGGACCGAGAGAGAGACACAGGGATCGAGTGAGACACAGGGACCGAGAGAGACACAGGGAGCGAGAGAGAGACAGGGACCGAGTGAGACACAGGAACCGAGTGAGACACAGGGACCGAGAGAGAGACAGGGACCGAGTGAGAGACTCAGGTAACGAGTAAGACACAGGGACCCAGTGAGACACAGGAACCGCGAGAGACACAGGGACCCAGTGAGAGACAGGAACCGCGAGAGACACAGGGACCGAGAGAGAGACACAGGGACCGAGAGAGACACAGGGACCGAGAGAGAGACACAGGGAACGAGAGAGAGACACAGGGACCGAGAGAGACACTGGGACCGAGTGAGACACAGGGACCGAGAGAGAGACACAGGGACCGAATGAGACACAGGGACCGTGACAGACAGGGACCGAGAGAGAGACAGGAGCCGAGTGAGACACAGGTACCGAGAGAGAGACACAGGGACCGAGAGAGAGACAGGGACCGAGTGAGACACAGGGACCGAGAGAGAGACACAGGGACCGAGTGAGACACAGGGACCGAGAGAGAGACACTGGGACGGAGTAAGACACAGGGACCGAGAAAGAGACAGGGACCGAGAGAGAGACACAGGCACCGAGTGAGACACAGGCACCGAGAGAGAGACAGGGACCGAGAGAGAGACCGGGACCGAGTGAGACACAGGGACCGAGAGAGAGACACAGGGACCGAGAGAGACACAGGGACCGAGAGAGAGACACAGGGACCGCGTGAGACACAGGGACCGAGAGAGAGACAGGGACCGAGAGAGAGACAATGGGACCGAGTGTGTGACAGGGACCGAGAGAGAGACATGGACCGAGTGAGACACAGGGACCGAGTGTGACACCGGGACTGAGAGAGAGACAGGTACCGAGAGAGAGACAGGGACCGAGAGAGAGACAGGGACCGAGTGAGACACAGGGACCGAGAGAGAGACACAGGGACCGAGTGAGACACAGGGACCGAGAGAGAGACACAGGGACCCAGTGAGACACAGGGACCGAGAGAGAGACACAGGGACCGAGTGAGACACAGGGACCGAGAGAGAGACAGGGACCGAGAGAGAGACACAGCGACCGAGAGAGAGACACAGGGACCGAGAGAGACACAGGGACCGAGAGAGAGACACAGGGACCGAGAGAGACACAGGGACCGAGAGTGACACAGGGACCGATAGAGAGACACAGGGACCGAGAGTGACGCTGGGACTGAGAGAGAGACACAGGGACCGAGAGAGAGACGCAGGGACCGAGAGAGACGCAGGGACCGAGGGAGACACAGTGACCGAGAGAGAGAGACACAGGGACCGATAGAGACACAGGGACCGAGAGAGACACAGGGACCGAGAGAGAGACACAGGGATCAAGTGAGACACAGGGACCGAGAGAGAGACACAGGGACCGAGTGAGACACAGGGACCGAGAGAGACACAGGGACCGAGAGAGAGACAGGGACCGAGTGAGACACAGGAACCGAGTGAGACACAGGGACTGAGAGAGAGACTGGGACCGAGTGAGAGACTCAGGTACCGAGTGAGACACAGGGACCCAGTGAGACACAGGAACCGACAGAGACACAGGGACCGAGAGAGGCACAGTGACCGAGAGAGACACAGGGACCCAGTGAGAGACAGGAACCGCGAGAGACACAGGAACCGAGAGAGAGACACGTGGACCGAGAGAGACACAGGGACCGAGAGAGACACCGGGACCGAGTGAGACACAGGGACCGAGAGAGAGACACAGGGATCAAGTGAGACACAGGGACCGAGAGAGAGACACAGGGACCGAGTGAGACACAGGGACCGAGAGAGACACAGGGACCGAGAGAGAGACAGGGACCGAGTGAGACACAGGGACCGAATGAGACACAGGGACCGAGAGAGAGACAGGGACCGCGTGAGACACAGGGACCGAGTGAGACACAGGGACCGAGAGAGAGACACAGGGACCGAGAGAGAGACACAGGGACCGAGAGAGAGACACAGGGACCGAGAGAGACACAGGGACCGAGAGAGACACAGGGAACGAGTGAGACACAGGGACCGAGAGAGAGACACAGGGACCGAGAGGGACAGGGAACGAGTGAGACACAGGGACCGAGAGAGAGACAGGGACCGAGTGAGACACAGGGACCGAGAGAGAGACACAGGGACCGAGTGAGACACAGGGACCGAGAGAGAGACACAGGGACCGAGTGAGACACAGGGACCGAGAGAGAGACACAGGGACCGAGTGAGACACAGGGACTGAGAGAGAGACAGGGACCGAGAGAGAGACACAGGGACGGAGAGAGAGACACAGGGACCGAGAGAGACACAGGGACCGAGAGAGAGACACAGGGACCGAGAGAGACACAGGGACCGAGAGAGACACAGGGACCTATAGAGAGACACAGGGAACGAGAGAGACACAGGGACCGAGTGAGACACAGGGACCGAGAGAGACACAGGGACCGAGAGAGTCACAGGGACCGAGAGTGAGACACAGGGACCGAGAGAGACACAGGGACCGAGAGAGAGACACAGGGACCGAGAGAGAGAGAGGGACCGAGAGTGAGACAGGGACCGCGAGAGACACAGGGACCGAGAGAGAGACACAGGGACCGAGAGAGATACAGGGACCGAGAGAGAGACACAGTGACCGAGAGAGACATAGGGACCGAGAGAGACACAGGGACCGATAGAGAGACACAGGGACCGAGAGTGACGCTGGGACTGAGAGAGAGACACAGGGACAGTGACAGACACAGGGACGGAGAGAGACACAGGGACCAAGAGAGTGACACAGGGACCGAGAGAGAGACAGGGACCGAGAGTGAGACACAGCCAACGAGAGAGACAAAGGGACCGAGAGAGAGAAACAGCGACCGAGAGAGTCACAGGGACCGAGAGAGAGACTCAGGGACCGAGAGAGACACAGGGACCGAGAGAGACACAGGGATCGAGAGAGAGACACAGGGACCGAGTGAGACACAGGAACCGAGAGAGAGACACAGCGACCGAGAGAGACACAGGGACCGAGAGAGAAACAGGGACTGAGAGAGACACAGGGACCGAGAGAGACACAGGGACCGCGAGAGGCACAGGGACCGAGAGAGAGACTCAGGGACCGAGAGAGAGACAGGGACCGAGTGAGAGACTCAGGTACCGCGTGAGACACAGGGACCGAGTGAGACACAGGGACCGAGAGAGAGAGAGGGACCGAGTGAGACACAGGAACCGAGTGTGACACTGGGACCGAGAGAGAGACAGGGACCGAGTGAGAGACTCAGGTACCGAGTGAGACACAGGGACCCAGAGGGACACAGGAACCGAGAGAGACACAGCGACCGAGAGAGACACAGTGACCGAGAGAGACACAGGGACCCAGTGAGAGACAGGAACCGCGAGAGACACAGGGACCGAGTGAGAGACACGTGGACCGAGAGAGACACAGGGACCGAGAGAGACACCGGGACCGAGTGAGACACAGGGACCGTGAGAGAGACACAGGGATCAAGTGAGACACAGGGACCGAGAGAGAGACACAGGGACCGAGTGAGACACAGGGACCGAGAGAGACACAGGGACCGAGAGAGAGACACAGGGACCGAGAGAGAGACAGGGACCGAGTGAGACACAGGGACCGAATGAGACACAGGGACCGAGAGAGACACAGGGACCGAGAGAGAGACAGGGACCGAGTGAGACACAGGGACCGAATGAGACACAGGGACCGAGAGAGACACAGGGACCGAGAGAGAGGCAGGGACCGAGTGAGAGACTCAGGTACCGCGTGAGACACAGGGACCCAGTGAGACACAGGAACCGAGAGAGTCACAGGGACCGAGAGAGACACAGTGAGCGAGAGAGACACAGGGACCCAGTGAGAGACAGGAACCGCGAGAGATACAGGGACCGAGTGAGAGACACATGGACCGAGAGAGACACAGGGACCGAGAGAGGCACAGGGACCGAGTGAGACACAGGGACCGAGAGAGAGACACAGGGACCGAGTGAGACACAGGGACCGTGAGAGACAGGGACCGAGAGAGAGACACAGGGACCGAGTGAGACACAGGGACCGAGAGAGAGACACAGGGATCGAGTGAGACACAGGGACCGAGAGAGACACAGGGAGCGAGAGAGAGACAGGGACCGAGTGAGACACAGGAACCGAGTGAGACACAGGGACCGAGAGAGAGACAGGGACCGAGTGAGAGACTCAGGTACCGAGTAAGACACAGGGACCCAGTGAGACACAGGAACCGCGAGAGACACAGGGACCCAGTGAGAGACAGGAACCGCGAGAGACACAGGGACCGAGAGAGAGACACAGGGACCGAGAGAGACACAGGGACCGAGAGAGAGACACAGGGAACGAGAGAGAGACACAGGGACCGAGAGAGACACAGGGACCGAGTGAGACACAGGGACCTAGAGAGAGACACAGGGACCGAATGAGACACAGGGACCGTGAGAGACAGGGACCGAGAGAGAGACAGGAGCCGAGTGAGACACAGGTACCGAGAGAGAGACACAGGGACCGAGAGAGAGACAGGGACCGAGTGAGACACAGGGACCGAGAGAGAGAAACAGGGACCGAGTGAGACACAGGGACCGAGAAAGAGACAGGGACCGAGAGAGAGACACAGGCACCGAGTGAGACACAGGCACCGAGAGAGAGACAGGGACCGAGAGAGAGACCGGGAACGAGTGAGACACAGGGACCGAGAGAGAGACACAGGCACCGAGTGAGACACAGGCACCGAGAGAGAGACAGGGACCGAGAGAGAGACACAGGGACCGAGAGAGAGACACAGGGAACGAGAGAGACACAGGGACCGAGAGAGAGACACAGGGACCGAGTGAGACACAGGGACCGAGAGAGAGACAGGGACCGAGAGAGAGACAAAGGGACCGAGTGTGTGACAGGGACCGAGAGAGAGACATGGACCGAGTGAGACACAGGGACCGAGTATGACACCGGGACCGAGAGAGAGACAGGGACCGAGAGAGAGACTGGGACCGAGAGAGAGACAGGGACCGAGTGAGACACAGGGACCGAGAGAGAGACACAGGGACCGAGAGAGAGACACAGGGACCCAGTGAGACACAGGGACCGAGAGAGAGACACAGGGACCGAGTGAGACACAGGGACCGAGAGAGAGACAGGGACCGAGAGAGAGACACAGCGACCGAGAGAGAGACACAGGGACCGAGAGAGACACAGGGACCGAGAGAGAGACACAGGGACCGAGAGAGACACAGGGACCGAGAGTGACACAGGGACCGATAGAGAGACACAGGGACCGAGAGTGACGCTGGGACTGAGAGAGAGACACAGGGACCGAGAGAGAGACGCAGGGACCGAGAGAGACGCAGGGACCGAGGGAGACACAGTGACCGAGAGAGAGAGACACAGGGACCGAGAGAGACACAGGGACCGAGAGAGACACAGGGACCGAGAGAGAGACACAGGGATCAAGTGAGACACAGGGACCGAGAGAGAGTCACAGGGACCGAGAGAGACACAGGGACCGAGAGAGAGACAGGGACCGAGTGAGACACAGGAACCGAGTGAGACACAGGGACCGAGATAGAGACACAGGGACCGAGTGAGACACAGGGACCGAGAGAGAGACACAGGGACCGAGTGAGACACAGGGACTGAGAGAGAGACAGGGACCGAGAGAGAGACACAGGGACGGAGAGAGAGACACAGGGACCGAGAGAGACACAGGGACCGAGAGAGAGAGACACAGGGACCGAGAGAGACACAGGGACCGAGAGAGACACAGGGACCGATAGAGAGACACAGGGAACGAGAGAGACACAGGGACCGAGTGAGACACAGGGACCGAGAGAGACACAGGGACCGAGAGAGTCACAGGGACCGAGAGAGAGACACAGGGACCGAGAGAGAGACAGGGACCGAGTGAGACACAGGGACCGAGAGAGAGACACAGGGACCGAGTGAGACACAGGGACCGAGATAGAGACACAGGGACCGAGTGAGACACAGGGACCGAGAGAGAGACACAGGGACCGAGTGAGACACAGGGACTGAGAGAGAGACAGGGACCGAGAGAGAGACACAGGGACGGAGAGAGAGACACAGGGACCGAGAGAGACACAGGGACCGAGAGAGAGACACAGGGACCGAGAGAGACACAGGGACCGAGAGAGACACAGGGACCGATAGAGGGACACAGGGACCGAGAGAGACACAGGGACCGAGAGAGAGACACAGGGACCGAGAGAGAGAGAGGGACCGAGAGTGAGACAGGGACCGCGAGAGACACAGGGACCGAGAGAGAGACACAGGGACCGAGAGAGATACAGGGACCGAGAGAGAGACACAGTGACCGAGAGAGACATAGGGACCGAGAGAGACACAGGGACCGATAGAGAGACACAGGGACCGAGAGTGACGCTGGGACTGAGAGAGAGACACAGGGACCGTGACAGACACAGGGACGGAGAGAGACACAGGGACCGAGAGAGTGACACAGGGACCGAGAGAGAGACAGGGACCGAGAGTGAGACGGGGACCAAGAGAGACACAGGGACCGAGAGTGAGACACAGCCAACGAGAGAGACAAAGGGACCGAGAGAGAGAAACAGCGACCGAGAGAGTCACAGGGACCGAGAGAGAGACTCAGGGACCGACAGAGACACAGGGACCGAGAGAGACACAGGCATCGAGAGAGAGACACAGGGACCGAGTGAGACACAGGAACCGAGAGAGAGAGACAGGGACCGAGAGAGAAACAGGGACTGAGAGAGACACAGGGACCGAGAGAGACACAGGGACCGCGAGAGGCACAGGGACCGAGGGAGAGACTCAGGGACCGAGAGAGAGACAGGGACCGAGTGAGACACAGGGACCGAGTGAGACACAGGGTCCAAGTGAGAGACACAGGGACCGAGAGAGAGACACAGGGACCGAGTGAGAGACTCAGGTACCGAGTGAGACACAGCGACCGAGAGAGACACAGGGACCGAGAGAGACACAGGGACCGAGAGAGAAACAGGGACTGAGAGAGACACAGGGACCGAGAGAGACACAGGGACCGCGAGAGGCACAGGGACCGAGAGAGAGACTCAGGGACCGAGAGAGAGACAGGGACCGAGTGAGACACAGGGACCGAGTGAGACACAGGGTCCAAGTGAGAGACACAGGGACCGAGAGAGAGACAGGGACCGAGTGAGAGACTCAGGTACCGAGTGAGACACAGTGACCGAGAGAGACACAGGGACCCAGTGAGAGACAGGAACCGCGAGAGACACAGGGACCGAGTGAGAGACACAGGGACCGAGGGAGACACAGGGACCGAGAGAGACACAGGGACCGAGTGAGACACAGGGACCCACTGAGACACAGGAACCGAGAGAGACACAGCGACCGAGAGAGACACAGTGACCGAGAGAGACACAGGGACCCAGTGAGAGACAGTAACCGCTAGAGACACAGGGACCGAGTGAGAGATACTGGGACCGAGGGAGACACAGGGACCGAGAGAGACACAGGGACCGAGTGTGACACAGGGACCCACTGAGACACAGGAACAGAGAGAGACACAGGGACCGAGAGAGACACAGGGACCGAGGGAGAGACACAGGGACCGAGAGAGACACAGGGACCGAGAGAGACACAGGGACCGATAGAGAGACACAGGGACCGAGAGTGACGCTGGGACTGAGAGAGAGACACAGGGACCGAGAGAGAAACAGGGACCGAGTGAGACACAGGGACCGATAGAGAGACACAGCGACCGAGAGAGACAAAGGAACCGAGAGAGAGTCACAGCGACCGAGAGAGACACAGGGACCGTGAGAGAGACTCAGGGACAGAGAGAGACACAGGGACCGAGAGAGACACAGGGACTGAGAAAGAGACACAGGGACCGAGTGAGACACAGGAACCTAGTGGGAGACACAGGGACCGAGAGAGAGGCAGGGACCGAGTGAGAGACTCAGGTACCGCGTGAGACACAGGGACCCAGTGAGACACAGGAACCGAGAGAGTCACAGGGACCGAGAGAGACACAGTGACCGAGAGAGACACAGGGACCCAGTGAGAGACAGGAACCGCGAGAGACACAGGGACCGAGTGAGAGACACATGGACCGAGAGAGACACAGGGACCGAGAGAGACACAGGGACCGAGAGAGACACAGGGACCGATAGAGAGACACAGGGACCGAGAGTGACGCTGGGACTGAGAGAGAGACACAGGGACCGAGAGAGAGACACAGCGACCGAGAGAGACAAAGGAACCGAGAGAGAGTCACAGCGACCGAGAGAGACACAGGGGCCGTGAGAGAGACTCAGGGACCGAGAGAGACACAGGGACCGAGAGAGACACAGGGACCGAGAAAGAGACACAGGGACCGAGTGAGACACAGGAACCTAACGGGAGACACAGGGACTGAGAGAGAGGCAGGGACCGAGTGAGAGACTCAGGTACCGCGTGAGACACAGGGAACCAGTGAGACACAGGAACCGAGAGAGTCACAGGGACCGAGAGAGACACAGTGACCGAGAGAGACAAAGGGACCCAGTGAGAGACAGGAACCGCGAGAGACACAGGGACCGAGTGAGAGACACATGGACCGAGAGAGACACAGGGACCGAGAGAGGCACAGGGACCGAGTGAGACACAGGGACCGAGAGAGAGACACAGGGACCGAGTGAGACACAGGGACCGTGAGAGACAGGGACCGAGAGAGAGACACAGGGACCGAGTGAGACACAGGGACCGAGAGAGAGACACAGGGATCGAGTGAGACACAGGGACCGAGAGAGACACAGGGAACGAGAGAGAGACAGGGACCGAGTGAGACACAGGAACCGAGTGAGACACAGGGACCGAGAGAGAGACAGGGACCGAGTGAGAGACTCAGGTACCGAGTAAGACACAGGGACCCAGTGAGACACAGGAACCGCGAGAGACACAGGGACCCAGTGAGAGACAGGAACCGCGAGAGACACAGGGACCGAGAGAGAGACACAGGAACCGAGAGAGACACAGGGACCGAGAGAGAGACACAGGGACCGAGAGAGAGACACAGGGACCGAGAGAGACACAGGGACCGAGTGAGACACAGGGACCGAGAGAGAGACACAGGGACCGAATGAGACACAGGGACCGTGAGAGACAGGGACCGAGAGAGAGACAGGAGCCGAGTGAGACACAGGGACCGAGTGAGAGACAGGGACCGAGAGAGAGACACTGGGACCGAGTAAGACACAGGGACCGAGAAAGAGACAGGGACCGAGAGAGAGACACAGGCACCGAGTGAGACACAGGGACCGAGAGAGAGACAGGGACCGAGAGAGAGACCGGGAACGAGTGAGACACAGGGACCGAGAGAGAGACAGGGACCGAGTGAGACACAGGGACCGAGAGAGAGACACAGGGACCGAGAGAGACACAGGGACCGAGAGAGAGACACAGGGACAGAGTGTGTGACAGGGACCGAGAGGGAGACATGGACCGAGTGAGACACAGGGACCGAGTGTGACACCGGGACCGAGAGAGAGACAGGGAACGAGAGAGAGACAGGGACCGAGAGAGAGACAGGGACCGAGAGAGAGACAGGGACCGAGTGAGACACAGGGACCGAGAGAGAGACACAGGGACCGAGTGAGACACAGGGACCGAGAGAGAGACACAGGGACCGAGTGAGACACAGGGACCGAGAGAGAGACACAGGGACCGAGTGAGACACAGGGACCGAGAGAGAGACAGGGACCGAGAGAGAGACACAGTGACCGAGAGAGAGACACAGGGACCGAGAGAGACACAGGGACCGAGAGAGAGACACAGGGACCGAGAGAGACACAGGGACCGAGAGTGACACAGGGACCGATAGAGAGACACAGGGACCGAGAGTGACGCTGGGACTGAGAGAGAGACACAGGGACCGAGAGAGAGACGCAGGGACCGAGAGAGACGCAGGGACCGAGGGAGACACAGTGACCGAGAGAGAGAGACACAGGGATCGAGAGAGACACAGGGACCGAGAGAGACACAGGGACCGAGAGAGAGACACAGGGATCAAGTGAGACACAGGGACCGAGAGAGAGACACAGGGACCGAGTGAGACACAGGGACCGAGAGAGACACAGGGACCGAGAGAGAGACAGGGACCGAGTGAGACACAGGAACCGAGTGTGACACTGGGACCGAGAGAGAGACAGGGACCGAGTGAGAGACCCAGGTACCGAGTGAGACTCAGGGACCCAGTGAGACACAGGAACCGAGAGAGACACAGGGACCGAGAGAGACACAGTGACCGAGAGAGACACAGGGACCCAGTGAGAGACAGGAACCGCGAGAGACACAGGGACCGAGTGAGAGACACGTGGACCGAGAGAGACACAGGGACCGAGAGAGACACCGGGACCGAGTGAGACACAGCGACCGTGAGAGAGACACAGGGATCAAGTGTGACACAGGGACCGAGAGAGAGACACAGGGACCGAGTGAGACACAGGGACCGAGAGAGACACAGGGACCGAGAGAGAGACAGGGACCGAGTGAGACACAGGGACCGAATGAGACACAGGGACCGAGAGAGACACAGGGACCGAGAGAGAGGCAGGGACCGAGTGAGACACAGGGACCGTGAGAGACAGGGACCGAGAGAGAGACACAGGGACCGAGTGAGACACAGGGACCGAGAGAGAGACACAGGGATCGAGTGAGACACAGGGACCGAGAGAGACACAGGGAGCGAGAGAGAGACAGGGACCGAGTGAGACACAGGAACCGAGTGAGACACAGGGACCGAGAGAGAGACAGGGACCGAGTGAGAGACTCAGGTACCGAGTAAGACACAGGGACCCAGTGAGACACAGGAACCGCGAGAGACAAAGGGACCCAGTGAGAGACAGGAACCGCAAGAGACACAGGGACCGAGAGAGAGACACAGGGACCGAGAGAGACACAGGGACCGAGAGAGAGACACAGGGAACGAGAGAGAGACACAGGGACCGAGAGAGACACAGGGACCGAGTGAGACACAGGGACCGAGAGAGAGACACAGGGACCGAATGAGACACAGGGACCGTGAGAGACAGGGACCGAGAGAGAGACAGGAGCCGAGTGAGACACAGGTACCGAGAGAGAGACACAGGGACCGAGAGAGAGACAGGGACCGAGTGAGACACAGGGACCGAGAGAGAGACACAGGGACCGAGTGAGACACAGGGACCGAGAGAGAGACACTGGGACGGAGTAAGACAGAGGGACCGAGAAAGAGACAGGGACCGAGAGAGAGACACAGGCACCGAGTGAGACACAGGGACCGAGAGAGACACAGGGACCGAGAGAGAGACAGGGACCGAGAGAGAGACCGGGAACGAGTGAGACACAGGGACCGAGAGAGAGACAGGGACCGAGTGAGACACAGGGACCGAGAGAGAGACACAGGGACAGAGAGAGACACAGGGACCGAGAGAGAGACACAGGGACCGAGTGAGACACAGGGACCGAGAGAGAGACAGGGACCGAGAGAGAGACAAAGGGACTGAGTGTGTGACAGGGACCGAGAGAGAGACATGGACCGAGTGAGACACAGGGACCGAGTGTGACACCGGGACCGAGAGAGAGACAGGGACCGAGAGAGAGACAGGGACCGAGAGAGAGACAGGGACCGAGTGAGACACAGGGACCGAGAGAGAGACACAGGGACCGAGTGAGACACAGGGACCGAGAGAGAGACACAGGGACCCAGTGAGACACAGGGACCGAGAGAGAGACACAGGGACCGAGTGAGACACAGGGACCGAGAGAGAGACAGGGACCGAGAGAGAGACACAGCGACCGAGAGAGAGACACAGGGACCGAGAGAGACACAGGGACCGAGAGAGAGACACAGGGACCGAGAGAGACACAGGGACCGAGAGTGACACAGGGACCGATAGAGAGACACAGGGACCGAGAGTGACGCTGGGACTGAGTGAGAGACACAGGGACCGAGAGAGAGACGCAGGGACCGAGAGAGACGCAGGGACCGAGGGAGACACAGTGACCGAGAGAGAGAGACACAGGGACCGAGAGAGACACAGGGACCGAGAGAGAGACACAGGGATCAAGTGAGACACAGGGACCGAGAGAGAGACACAGGGACCGAGAGAGACACAGGGACCGAGAGAGAGACAGGGACCGAGTGAGACACAGGAACCGAGTGAGACACAGGGACCGAGAGAGAGACAGGGACCGAGTGAGAGACTCAGGTACCGAGTGAGACACAGGGACCCAGTGAGACACAGGAACCGAGAGAGACACAGGGACCGAGAGAGACACAGTGACCGAGAGAGACACAGGGACCCAGTGAGAGACAGGAACCGCGAGAGACACAGGGACCGAGTGAGAGACACGTGGACCGAGAGAGACACAGGGACCGAGAGAGACACCGGGACCGAGTAAGACACAGGAACCGAGAAAGAGACACAGGGACCGAGTGAGACACAGGGACCGAGAGAGACACAGGGACCGAGAGAGAGACACAGGGACCGAGAGAGAGACACAGGGACCGAGTGAGACACAGGGACCGAGAGAGACACAGGGACCGAGAGAGAGACAGGGACCGAGTGAGACACAGGGACCGAATGAGACACAGGGACCGAGAGAGAGACAGGGACCGCGTGAGACACAGGGACCGAGTGAGACACAGGGACCGAGAGAGACACAGGGACCGAGAGAGAGACACAGGGACCGAGAGAGAGACACAGGGACCGAGAGAGACACAGGGACCGAGAGAGACACAGGGAACGAGTGAGACACAGGGACCGAGAGAGAGACACAGGGACCGAGAGAGAGACAGGGAACGAGTGAGACACAGGGACCGAGAGAGAGACAGGGACCGAGTGAGACACAGGGACCGAGAGAGAGACACAGGGACCGAGTGAGACACAGGGACCGAGAGAGAGACACAGGGACCGAGTGAGACACAGGGACCGAGAGAGAGACACAGGGACCGAGTGAGACACAGGGACTGAGAGAGAGACAGGGACCGAGAGAGAGACACAGGGACGGAGAGAGAGACACAGGGACCGAGAGAGACACAGGGACCGAGAGAGAGACACAGGGACCGAGAGAGACACAGGGACCGAGAGAGACACAGGGACCGATAGAGAGACACAGGGAACGAGAGAGACACAGGGACCGAGTGAGACACAGGGACCGAGAGAGACACAGGGACCGAGAGAGTCACAGGGACCGAGAGTGAGACACAGGGACCGAGAGAGACACAGGGACCGAGAGAGAGACACAGGGACCGAGAGAGAGAGAGGGACCGAGAGTGAGACAGGGACCGCGAGAGACACAGGGACCGAGAGAGAGACACAGGGACCGAGAGAGATACAGGGGCCGAGAGAGAGACACAGTGACCGAGAGAGACATAGGGACCGAGAGAGACACAGGGACCGATAGAGAGACACAGGGACCGAGAGTGACCCTGGGACTGAGAGAGAGACACAGGGGCCGTGACAGACACAGGGACGGAGAGAGACACAGGGACCGAGAGAGTGACACAGGGACCGAGAGAGAGACAGGGACCGAGAGTGAGACGGGGACCAAGAGAGACACAGGGACCGAGAGTGAGACACAGCCAACGAGAGAGACAAAGGGACCGAGAGAGAGAAACAGCGACCGAGAGAGTCACAGGGACCGAGAGAGAGACTCAGGGACCGAGAGAGACACAGGGACCGAGAGAGACACAGGGATCGAGAGAGAGACACAGGGACCGAGTGAGACACAGGAACCGAGAGAGAGACACAGCGACCGAGAGAGACACAGGGACCGAGAGAGACACAGGGACCGCGAGAGGCACAGGGACCGAGAGAGAGACTCAGGGACCGAGAGAGAGACAGGGACCGAGTGAGACACAGGGACCGAGTGAGACACAGGGTCCAAGTGAGAGACACAGGGACCGAGAGAGAGACAGGGACCGAGTGAGAGACTCAGGTACCGAGTGAGACACAGTGACCGAGAGACACACAGGGACCCAGTGAGTGACAGGAACCGCGAGAGACACAGGGACCGAGTGAGAGACACAGGGACCGAGGGAGACACAGGGACCGAGAGAGACACAGGGACCGAGTGAGACACAGGGACCCACTGAGACACAGGAACCGAGAGAGACACAGCGACCGAGAGAGACACAGTGACCGACAGAGACACAGGGACCCAGTGAGAGACAGTAACCGCTAGAGACACAGGGACCGAGTGAGAGATACTGGGACCGAGGGAGACACAGGGACCGAGAGAGACACAGGGACCGAGTGAGACACAGGGACCCACTGAGACACAGGAACAGAGAGAGACACAGGGACCGAGAGAGACACAGGGACCGAGAGAGAGACACAGGGACCGAGAGAGACACAGGGACCGAGAGAGACACAGGGACCGATAGAGAGACACAGGGACCGAGAGTGACGCTGGGACTGAGAGAGAGACACAGGGACCGAGAGAGAAACAGGGACCGAGTGAGACACAGGGACCGAGAGAGAGACACAGCGACCGAGAGAGACAAAGGAACCGAGAGAGAGTCACAGCGACCGAGAGAGACACAGGGACCGTGAGAGAGACTCAGGGACCGAGAGAGACACAGGGACCGAGTGAGACACAGGGACTGAGAAAGAGACACAGGGACCGAGTGAGACACAGGAACCTAGTGGGAGACACAGGGACCGAGAGAGAGGCAGGGACCGAGTGAGAGACTCAGGTACCGCGTGAGACACAGGGACCCAGTGAGACACAGGAACCGAGAGAGTCACAGGGTCCGAGAGAGACACAGTGACCGAGAGAGACACAGGGACCCAGTGAGAGACAGGAACCGCGAGAGACACAGGGACCGAGTGAGAGACACGTGGACCGAGAGAGACACAGGGACCGAGAGAGACACCGGGACCGAGTGAGACACAGGGACCGAGAGAGAGACACAGGGATCAAGTGAGACACAGGGACCGAGAGAGAGACACAGGGACCGAGTGAGAAACAGGGACCCAGTGAGAGACAGGAACCGCGAGAGACACAGGGACCGAGTGAGAGACACATGGACCGAGAGAGACACAGGGACCGAGAGAGGCACAGGGACCGAGTGAGACACAGGGACCGAGAGAGAGACACAGGGACCGAGTGAGACACAGGGACCGTGAGAGACAGGGACCGAGAGAGAGACACAGGGACCGAGTGAGACACAGGGACCGAGAGAGAGACACAGGGATCGAGTGAGACACAGGGACCGAGAGAGACACAGGGAGCGAGAGAGAGACAGGGACCGAGTGAGACACAGGAACCGAGTGAGACACAGGGACCGAGAGAGAGACAGGGACCGAGTGAGAGACTCAGGTACCGAGTGAGACACAGGGACCCAGTGAGAGACAGGAACCGCGAGAGACACAGGGACCCAGTGAGAGACAGGAACCGCGAGAGACACAGGGACCGAGAGAGAGACAGGAGCCGAGTGAGACACAGGTACCGAGAGAGAGACACAGGGACCGAGAGAGAGACAGGGACCGAGTGAGACAAAGGGACCGAGAGAGAGACACAGGGACCGAGTGAGACACAGGGACCGAGAGAGAGACACTGGGACCGAGTAAGACACAGGGACCGAGAAAGAGACAGGGACCGAGAGAGAGACACAGGCACCGAGTGAGACACAGGGACCGAGAGAGAGACAGGGACCGAGAGAGAGACAGGGACCGAGTGAGACAAAGGGACCGAGAGAGAGACAGGGACCGAGTGAGACACAGGGACCGAGAGAGAGACACAGGGACCGAGAGAGACACAGGGACCGAGAGAGAGACACAGGGACCGAGTGAGACACAGGGACCGAGAGAGACACAGGGACCGAGAGAGAGACAAAGGGACCGAGTGTGTGACAGGGACCGAGAGAGAGACATGGACCGAGTGAGACACAGGGACCGAGTGTGACACCGGGACCGAGAGAGAGACAGGGACCGAGAGAGAGACAGGGACCGAGAGTGAGACAGGGACCGAGAGAGAGACAGGGACCGAGTGAGACACAGGGACCGAGTGAGACACAGGGACCGTGAGAGAGACAGGGACCGAGAGAGAGACACAGGGACCGAGTGAGACAGGGACCGAGAGAGAGACAGGGACCGAGAGAGAGACAAGGACCGAGTGAGACACTGGGACCGAGTGAGACTCAGGGACCGAGAGAGAGACAGGGACCGCGTGAGACACAGGGACCGAGTGAGACAAAGGGACCGAGAGAGGGACACAGGGACCGAGAGAGAGACACAGGGACAGAGAGAGAGACACAGGGACTGAGAGAGAGACACAGGGACAGAGAGTGAGACACAGGGACCGAGAGAGACACAGGGACCGAGTGAGACACAGGGACCGAGAGAGAGACACAGGGTCCGAGTGAGACACAGGGACCGAGAGAGAGACAGGGACCGAGAGAGAGACACAGGGACCGAGTGAGACACAGGGACCGAGAGAGAGACAGGGACCGAGAGAGAGACACAGGGACCGAGAGAGACACAGGGACCGAGAGAGGCACAGTGACCGATAGAGAGACACAGGGACCGAGAGTGACGCTGGGACTGAGAGAGAGACACAGGGACCGAGAGAGAGACGCAGGGACCGAGAGAGACGCAGGGACCGAGGGAGACACAGTGACCGAGAGAGAGAGACACAGGGACCGAGAGAGACACAGGGATAGAGAGAGACATAGGGACCGAGACAGACAGAGTGACCGAGAGAGACACAGGGACCGAGAGAGACACAGGGACCGAGAGAGAGACACAGGGATCGAGAGAAACACAGGAACCGAGTGAGAGACAGGGACCGAGAGAGACACAGGGACCGAGTAAGACACAGGGACCGAGGGAGAGACACAGGGTCCGAGAGAGAGACACAGGGACCGAGAGAGACACAGGGACCGAGATAGAGACAGAGTCCGAGAGATAGACAGAGACCGAGAGAGACACAGGGACCGAGAGAGAGACACAGGGACCGAGAGAGAGACACAGGGACCGAGAGAGACACAGGGACCGAGAGAGAGACAGGGACCGAGAGTGAGACAGGGACCGAGAGAGACACAGGGACCGAGAGAGAGACACAGGGACCGAGAGAGACACAGGGACCGAGAGTGAGACACAGGGACCGAGAGAGATACAGGGACCGAGAGAGACACAGGGACCGAGAGAGAGACACAGGGACCGAGAGAGACACAGGGACCGATAGAGAGACACAGGGTCCGAGAGTGACGCTGGGACCGAGAGAGAGACACAGGGACCGAGAGAGACACAGGGACCCAGTGAGAGACAGGAACCGCGAGAGACACAGGGACCGAGTGAGAGACACATGGACCGAGAGAGACACAGGGACCGAGAGAAACACAGAGACCGAGTGAGACACAGGGACCGAGAGAGAGACACAGGGACCGAGTGAGACACAGGGACCGTGTGAGACAGGGACCGAGAGAGAGACACAGGGATCGAGTGAGACACAGGGACCGAGAGAGACTCAGGGAGCGAGAGAGAGACAGGGACCGAGTGAGACACAGGAACCGAGTGAGACACAGGGACCGAGAGAGAGACAGGGACCGAGTGAGAGACTCAGGTACCGAGTGAGACACAGGGACCGAGAGAGACACAGGGAGCGAGAGAGAGACAGGGACCGAGTGAGAGACTCAGGTACCGAGTGAGACACAGGGACCGAGTGAGACACAGGGACCCAGTGAGACATAGGAACCGAGAGAGACACAGGGACCGAGAGAGACACAGTGACCGAGAGAGACACAGGGACCCAGTGAGAGACAGGAACCGCGAGAGACACAGGGACCGAGAGAGAGACACAGGGACCGAGAGAGACCCAGGGACCGAGAGAGAGACACAGGGACCGAGAGAGAGACACAGGGACCGAGAGAGACACAGGGACCGAGAGAGAGACAGGGACCGAGAGTGAGGCAGGGACCGAGAGAGGCACAGGGACCGAGAGAGAGACACAGGGACCGAGAGAGACACAGGGAACGAGAGAGAGACACAAGGACCGAGAGAGATACAGGGACCGAGAGAGACACAGGGACCGAGAGAGAGACACAGGGACCGAGAGAGACATAGGGACCGAGAGAGACACAGGGACCGATAGAGAGACACAGGGACCGAGAGTGACGCTGGGACCGAGAGAGAGACACAGGGACCGAGAGAGACACAGGGACCCAGTGAGAGACAGGAACCGCGAGAGACACAGGGACCGAGTGAGAGACACATGGACCGTGAGAGACACAGGGACCGAGAGAGACACAGGGACCGAGTGAGACACAGGGACCGAGAGAGAGACACAGGGACCGAGTGAGACACAGGGACCGTGAGAGACAGGGACCGAGAGAGAGACACAGGGACCGAGTGAGACACAGGGACCGAGAGAGAGACACAGGGATCGAGTGAGACACAGGGACCGAGAGAGACACAGGGAGCGAGAGAGACACAGGGACCGAGTGAGACACAGGAACCGAGTGAGACCCAGGGACCGAGAGAGAGACAGGGACCGAGTGAGAGACTCAGGTACCGAGTGAGACACAGGGACCCAGTGAGACACAGGAACCGAGAGAGACACAGGGACCGAGAGAGACACAGTGACCGAGAGAGACACAGGGACCCAGTGAGAGACAGGAACCGCGAGAGACACTGGGACCGAGAGAGAGACACAGGGACCGAGAGAGAGACACAGGGACCGAGAGAGAGACACAGGGACCGAGAGAGACACAGGGACCGAGTGAGGCACAGGGACCGAGAGAGAGACACAGGGACCGAGTGAGACACAGGGACCGTGAGAGACAGGGACCGAGAGAGAGACACAGGGACCGAGAGGGACACAGGGACCGAGAGAGACACAGGGACCGAGAGAGAGACAGGGACCGAGTGAGACACAGGGACCGAGAGAGAGACAGGGACCGAGTGAGACACAGGGACCGAGAGAGAGACACAGGGACCGAGTGAGACACAGGGACCGAGAGAGAGACAGGGACCGAGAAAGAGACACAGGGACCGAGTGAGACACAGGGACCGAGAGAGAGACACTGGGACCGAATAAGACACAGGGACCGAGAAAGAGACAGGGACCGAGAGAGAGACACAGGCACCGAGTGAGACACAGGGACCGAGAGAGACACAGGGACCGAGAGAGAGACAGGGACCGAGTGAGACACAGGGACCGAGAAAGAGACACAGGGACCGAGTGAGACACAGGGACCGAGAGAGAGACACTGGGACCGAATAAGACACAGGGACCGAGAAAGAGACAGGGACCGAGAGAGAGACACAGGCACCGAGTGAGACACAGGGACCGAGAGAGACACAGGGACCGAGAGAGAGACAGGGACCGAGTGAGACACAGGGACCGAGAGAGAGACAGGGACCGAGTGAGACACAGGGACCGAGAGAGAGACACAGGGACCGAGTGAGACACAGGGACCGAGAGAGAGACAGGGACCGAGAGAGAGACAAAGGGACCGAGTGTGTGACAGGGACCGAGAGAGAGACATGGACCGAGTGAGACACAGGGACCGAGAGAGACACCGGGACCGAGAGAGAGACAGGGACCGAGAGAGAGACAGGGACCGAGAGAGACACAGGGACCGAGAGAGAGACAGGGACCGAGTGAGACACAGGGACCGAGTGAGACACAGGGACCGAGAGAGACACCGGGACCGAGAGAGAGACAGGGACCGAGAGAGAGACACCGGGACCGAGTGAGACAGGGACCGAGAGAGAGACAGGGACAGAGAGAGAGACAGGGACCGAGTGAGACACAGGGACCGAGTGAGACACAGGGACCGAGAGAGAGACAGGGACCGCGTGAGACACAGGGACTAAGTGACACAAAGGGACCGAGAGAGGGACACAGGGACTGAGAGAGAGACACAGGGACTGAGAGAGAGACACAGGGACCGAGAGAGAGACAGGGACCGAGTGAGACACAGGGTCCGAGAGAGAGTCAGGGACCGAGTGAGACACAGGGACCGAGAGAGAGACACAGGGACCGAGTGAGACACAGGGACCGAGAGAGAGACAGGGACCGAGAGAGAGACACAGGGACCGAGTGAGACACAGGGACCGAGAGAGAGACAGGGACCGAGAGAGAGACACAGGGACCGTGAGAGACACAGGGACCGAGAGAGACACAGGGACCGATAGAGAGACACAGGGACGGAGAGTGACGCTGGGACTGTGAGAGAGACACAGGGACCGAGAGAGAGACACAGGGACCGAGAGAGACGCAGGGACCGAGGGAGACACAGTGACCGAGAGAGAGAGACACATGGACCGAGAGAGACACAGGGACCGAGAGAGACATAGGGACCGAGAGAGACAGAGTGACCGAGAGAGACACAGGGACCGAGAGAGACACAGGGACCGAGAGAGAGACACAGGGATCGAGAGAAACACAGGAACCGAGTGAGAGACAGGGACCGAGAGAGACACAGGGACCGAGAAAGACACAGGGACCGAGAGAGACACAGGGACCGAGGGAGAGACACAGGGTCCGAGAGAGAGACACAGGGACCGAGAGAGACACAGGGACCGAGATAGAGACAGAGTCCGAGAGATAGACAGAGACCGAGAGAGACACAGGGACCGAGAGAGAGACACAGGGACCGAGAGAGAGACACAGGGACCGAGAGAGACACAGGGACCGAGAGAGAGACAGGGACCGAGAGTGAGACAGGGACCGAGAGAGACACAGGGACCGAGAGAGAGACACAGGGACCGAGAGAGACACAGGGACCGAGAGAGAGACACAGGGACCGAGAGAGATACAGCGACCGAGAGAGACACAGGCACCGAGAGAGAGACACAGGGACCGAGAGAGACATAGGGACCGAGAGAGACACAGGGACCGATAGAGAGACACAGGGACCGAGAGTGACGCTGGGACCGAGAGAGAGACACAGGGATCGAGGGAGACACAGGGACCCAGTGAGAGACAGGAACCGCGAGAGACACAGGGACCGAGTGAGAGACACATGGACCGAGAGAGACACAGGGACCGAGTGAGACACAGGGACCGAGAGAGAGACACAGGGACCGAGTGAGACACAGGGACCGTGAGAGACAGGGACCGAGAGAGAGACACAGGGACCGAGTGAGACACAGGGACCGAGAGAGAGACACAGGGATCGAGTGAGACACAGGGACCGAGAGAGACACAGGGACCGAGTGAGAGACAGGGACCGAGTGAGAGACTCAGGTACCGAGTGAGACACAGGGACCCAGTGAGACACAGGAACCGAGAGAGACACAGGGACCGAGAGAGACACAGTGACCGAGAGAGACACAGGGACCCAGTGAGAGACAGGAACCGCGAGAGACACAGGGACCGAGAGAGAGACACAGGGACCGAGAGAGACACACGGACCGAGAGAGAGACACAGGGACCGAGAGAGAGACACAGGGACCGAGAGAGAGACACAGGGATCAAGTGAGACACAGGGACCGAGAGAGAGACACAGGGGCCGAGTGAGACACAGGGACCGAGAGAGACACAGGGACCGAGAGAGAGACAGGGACCGAGTGAGACACAGGGACCGAATGAGACACAGGGACCGAGAGAGAGACAGGGACCGCGTGAGACACAGGGACCGAGTGAGACACAGGGACCGAGAGATACACAGGGACCGAGAGAGAGAGACACAGGGACCGAGAGAGAGACACAGGGACCGAGAGAGAGACACAGGGACCGAGAGAGACACAGGGACTGAGAGAGACACAGGGACCGAGAGAGACACAGGGAACGAGTGAGACACAGGGACCGAGAGAGAGACACAGGGACCGAGAGAGAGACAGGGAACGAGTGAGAGACAGGGACCGAGAGAGAGACAGGGACCGAGTGAGACACAGGGACCGAGAGAGAGACACAGGGACCGAGTGAGACACAGGGACCGAGAGAGAGACACAGGGACCGAGTGAGACACAGGGACCGAGAGAGAGACACAGGGACCGAGTGAGACACAGGGACTGAGAGAGAGACAGGGACCGAGAGAGAGACACAGGGACGGAGAGAGAGACACAGGGACCGAGAGAGACACAGGGACCGAGAGAGAGACACAGGGACCGAGAGAGACACAGGGACCGAGAGAGACAGAGGGACCGATAGAGAGACACAGGGAACGAGAGAGACACAGGGACCGAGTGAGACACAGGGACCGAGAGAGACACAGGGACCGAGAGAGTCACCGGGACCGAGAGTGAGACACAGGGACCGAGAGAGACACAGGGACCGAGAGAGAGACACAGGGACCGAGAGAGAGACAGGGACCGAGAGTGAGACAGGGACCGCGAGAGACACAGGGACCGAGAGAGAGACACAGGGACGAGAGAGATACAGGGACCGAGAGAGAGACACAGTGACCGAGAGAGACATAGGGACCGAGAGAGACACAGGGACCGAGAGAGAGACAGGGACCGAGTGAGACACAGGAACCGAGTGTGACACAGGGACCGAGAGAGAGACAGGGACCGAGTGAGAGACTCAGGTACCGAGTGAGACACAGGGACCCAGTGAGACACAGGAACCGAGAGAGACACAGGGACCGAGAGAGACACAGTGACCGAGAGAGACACAGGGACCCAGTGAGAGACAGGAACCGCGAGAGACACAGGGACCGAGTGAGAGACACGTGGACCGAGAGAGACACAGGGACCGAGAGAGACACCGGGACCGAGTGAGACACAGGGACCGTGAGAGAGACACAGGGATCAAGTGAGACACAGGGACCGAGAGAGAGACACAGGGACCGAGTGAGACACAGGGACCGAGAGAGACACAGGGACCAAGAGAGAGACAGGGACCGAGTGAGACACAGGGACCGAATGAGACACAGGGACCGAGAGAGACACAGGGACCGAGAGAGAGGCAGGGACCGAGTGAGAGACTCAGGTACCGCGTGAGACACAGGGACCCAGTGAGACACAGGAACCGAGAGAGTCACAGGGACCGAGAGAGACACAGTGACCGAGAGAGACACAGGGACCCAGTGAGGGACAGGAACCGCGAGAGACACAGGGACCGAGTGAGAGACACATGGACCGAGAGAGACACAGGGACCGAGAGAGGCACAGGGACCGAGTGAGACACAGGGACCGAGAGAGAGACACAGGGACCGAGTGAGACACAGGGACCGTGAGAGACAGGGACCGAGAGAGAGACACAGGGACCGAGTGAGACACAGGGACCGAGAGAGAGACACAGGGATCGAGTGAGACACAGGGACCGAGAGAGACACAGGGAGCGAGAGAGAGACAGGGACCGAGTGAGACACAGGAACCGAGTGAGACACAGGGACCGAGAGAGAGACAGGGACCGAGTGAGAGACTCAGGTACCGAGTAAGACACAGGGACCCAGTGAGACACAGGAACCGCGAGAGACACAGGGACCGAGAGAGAGACAAAGGGACCGAGAGAGACACAGGGACCGAGAGAGAGACACAGGGAACGAGAGAGAGACACAGGGACCGAGAGAGACACAGGGACCGAGTGAGACACAGGGACCGAGAGAGAGACACAGGGACCGAATGAGACACAGGGACCGTGAGGGACAGGGACCGAGAGAGAGACAGGAGCCGAGTGAGACACAGGTACCGAGAGAGAGACACAGGGAACGAGAGAGAGAGACAGGGACCGAGTGAGACACAGGGACCGAGAGAGAGACACAGGGACCGAGTGAGATACAGGGACCGAGAGAGAGACACTGGGACGGAGTAAGACACAGGGACCGAGAAAGAGACAGGGACCGAGAGAGAGACACAGGCACCGAGTGAGACACAGGGACCGAGAGAGAGACAGGGACCGAGAGAGAGACCGGGAACGAGTGAGACACAGGGACCGAGAGAGAGACACAGGGACCGAGAGAGACACAGGGACCGAGAGACAGACACAGGGACCGAGTGAGACACAGGGACCGAGAGAGAGACAGGGACCGAGAGAGAGACAAAGGGACCGAGTGTGTGACAGGGACCGAGAGAGAGACATGGACCGAGTGAGACACAGGGACCGAGTGAGACACAGGGACCGAGTGTGACACCGGGACCGAGAGAGAGACAGGGAACGAGAGAGAGACAGGGACCGAGAGAGAGACAGGGACCGAGTGAGACACAGGGACCGAGAGAGAGACACAGGGACCGAGTGAGACACAGGGACCGAGAGAGAGACACAGGGACCCAGTGAGACACAGGGACCGAGAGAGAGACAGGGACCCAGTGAGAGACAGGAACCGCGAGAGACACAGGGACCGAGAGAGAGACACAGGGACCGAGAGAGACACAGGGACCGAGAGAGACACAGGGACCGAGAGAGAGACAGGGACCGAGATTTTGACAGGGACCGAGAGAGACACAGGGACCGAGAGTGAGACACAGGGACCGAGAGAGACACAGGGACCGTGAGAGAGACACAGGGACCCAACGAGAGACGGGGACCGAGAGTGAGACACAGGGACCGAGAGAGACACAGGGACCGAGAGAGTCACAGGGACCGAGAGAGAGACAGGGACCGAGATTTTGACAGGGACCGAGAGAGACACAGGGACCGAGAGAGACAATGGGACCGAGAGAGAGACACAGGGACCGAGAGAGAGACACATGGACCAAGAGAGATGCTGGGACTGAGAGAGAGACTCAGGGACCGAGAGAGACACAGGGACCGAGAGAGACACAGGGACCGAGAGAGACACAGGGACCGAGAGTAAGACACAGGGACCGAGAGAGAGACAGGGACCGAGAGAGAGGCAGGGACTGAGAGTGAGACAGGGACCGAGAGAGACACAGGGACCGAATGAGACACAGGGACCGAGAGAGACAGGGACCGAGAGAGACACAGGGACCGAGAGAGACACAGGGACCGAGTGAGAGACAGGGAACGAGAGACACACAGGGACCGAGAGCGACACAGGGACTGAGAGAGAGACAGGGACCGAGAGAGAGACACAGGGACCGAGAGAGACACAGGGACCGAGAGAGAGAGACAGGGCCCGAGAGAGACACAGGGACCGAGTGAGAGACAGGGAACGAGCGAGACACAGGGACCGAGTGAGTGACAGGGAACGAGATAGACACAGGGACCGAGAGAGACACAGGGACCGAGAGAGACACAGGGTCCGAGAGAGACACAGGGTCCGAGAGAGACTCAGGGACCAAGAGAGACACAGGGACCGAGAGAGACACAGGGACCGAGTGAGACACAGGGACCGAGAGAGACACAGGGACCGAGTGAGACACAGGGACCGAGAGAGAGACAGGGACCGAGTGAGACACAGGGACCGAGAGAGACACAGGGACCGAGAGAGAG
Organism: Carcharhinus amblyrhynchos; assembly: GCF_965287045.1. Taxonomy (NCBI): domain Eukaryota; kingdom Metazoa; phylum Chordata; class Chondrichthyes; order Carcharhiniformes; family Carcharhinidae; genus Carcharhinus; species Carcharhinus amblyrhynchos. Next base: position 84,219 of record NW_027650111.1, read on the forward strand.
ACACAGGGACCGAGAGAGAGACAGGGACCGAGAGAGACACGGGGACCAAGGGAGACACAGGGACCGAGAGAGACACAGGGACCGAGAGAGACACAGGGTCCGAGAGAGACTCAGGGACCGAGAGAGACACAGGGAGCGAGAGAGAGACAGGGACCGAGAGAGACACAGGGACCAAGGGAGACACAGGGACCGAATGAGACACAGGGACCGAGAGAGACAGGGACCGAGAGAGACACGGGGACCGAGAGAGACAGGGACCGAGAGAGACACGGGGACCGAGAGAGACACAGGGTCCGAGAAAGACTCAGGGACCGAGTGAGAGACAGGGAACGAGAGACACACAGGGACCGAGAGCGACACAGGGACCGAGAGAGAGACAGGGACCGAGAGAGACACAGGGACCGCGTGAGAGACAGGGAACCAAAGAGGCACAGGGACCGAGAGAGGCACAGGGGCCGAGAGAGAGACAGGGACCGAGAGAGACACAGGGACCGAGTGAGGCACAGGGACCGAGATAGACACAGGGACCGAGTGAGAGACAGGGAACGAGAGACACACAGGGACCGAGAGCGACACAGGGACTGAGAGAGAGACAGGGACCGAGAGAGAGACACAGGGACCGAGAGAGACACAGGGACCGAGAGAGAGACAGGGACCGAGAGAGACACAGGGACCGCGTGAGAGACAGGGACCGAGAGAGAGACAGGGACCGAGAGAGAGACAGGGACCGAGAGAGACACAGGGACCGAGAGAGACACAGGGACCGAGAGTGAGACACAGGGACCGAGAGAGAGACAGGGACCAAGAGAGAGACAGGAACCGAAAGAGACACAGGGACCGAGAGTGAGACACAGGGACCGAGAGAGAGACAGGGACCGTGAGAGACACAGGGACCGAGAGAGAAACAGGGATCGAGAGAGAGACACAGGGACCGAGAGAGACACAGGGACCGAGAGAGAGACACAGGGACCGAGAGAGACACAGGGACCGAGAGAGAGACACAGGGACCGAATGAGACACAGGGACCGGGAGAGAGACAGGGACCGAGAGAGACACAGGGACCGAGAGAGAGACAGGGACCGAGAGAGACACAGGGACCGAGAGAATCACAGGGACCGGGAGAGAGACAGTGTCCGAGAGAGACACAGGGACCAAGAGAGAGAGACAGGGACCGACAGAGACACAGGACCGAGAGAGTCACAGGGACCGAGAGAGAGATACGGGGACCGAGAGAGAGACACAGGGACCAAGAGAGAGACAGGGACCGCGAGATAGACAGAGACCGAGAGATAGACAGTGACCGAGAGAGACAGAGGGACCAAGAGAGAGACACAGGGATCGAGTGACACACAGGGACCGAGTGAGACACAGGGACCGAGAGAGAGACACAGGGACCGAGTGAGAGACACAGGGACCGAGAGAGACACAGGGACCAAGAGAGAGACATGGACCGAGAGAGACACAGGGACCGAGAGAGACACAGGTTCCGAGAGAGACACAGGGACCGAGTGAGACACAGGGACCGAGAGAGACACAGGGACCGAGTGAGACACAGGGACCGAGAGAGAGACACAGGGACGGAGAGAGTGACAGGGACCGAGTGAGACGCAGGGACAATGTGAGCGACACAGGGACCGAGAGAGAGACACAGGGACCGAGAGAGAGACACAGGGACCGAGAGAGACACAAGGACCGAGTGAGAGACACAGGGACCGAGAGAGAGACACAGGGACCGAGAGAGAGAGACACAGGGAACGAGAGAGACACAGGGACCGAGAGAAACACTGAGACCTAGAGAGAGACACAGGGATCGAGGGCGACACAGGGACCGAGTGAGAGACAGGGACCGAGAGAGACACAGGGACTGAGAGAGAGACACAGGGACCGAGAGAGACACAGGGACCGAGAGAGAGACAGAGTCCGAGAGATAGACAGAGACCGAGAGAGACACAGGGACCGAGAGAGAGACACAGGGACCGAGAGAGAGACAGGGACCGAGAGGGACACAGGGACCGAGAGAGGCTCAGGGACCGAGATAGAGACAGGGACCGAGAGAGAGACACAGGGACCGAGTGAGACACAGGGATCGAGAGAGACACAGGGACCGAGATAGAGACAGGGTCCGAGAGAGACACAGGGACCGAGATAGAGACAGGGACCGAGAGAGAGACACAGGGACCGAGAGAGAGACAGGGACCGAGTGAGAGACACAGGGACCGAGAGAGACACAGGGACCGAGAGAGACACAGGGACCGAGTGAGACACAGGGACCGAGAGAGAGACACAGGGACCGAGAGAGAAACAGGGACCGATAGAGACAGGGTCCGAGAGAGAGACACAGGGACAGAGAGAGAGACAGGAACCGAGAGGGACACAGGGACCGAGAGAGAGTCAGTGACCGAAAGAGAGACAGGGACCGAGAGAGTCACAGGGACCGAGAGAGACACAGGGACCGAGAGAGACACAGGAACCGAGAGTGTGACACAGGGACCGAGAGAGAGACACAGGGACTGAGAGTGAGACACAGGGACCGAGAGTGAGACACAGGGACCGAGAGAGACACAGGGACCGAGAGTGAGACACAGGGACCGAGTGAGACACTGAGACTGAGAGAGACACAGGGACCGATAGAGACACGGGGACCGCGAGAGACACATGGACCGAGAGAGAGACACAGGGACCGAGTGAGACAGGGACCGAGAGAGAGACAGGGAGCGAGTGAGACACATGGACCGAGTGAGACACAGGGACCGAGAGAGAGACACAGGGACCGAGTGAGACACAGGGACCGAGTGAGACAGAGGGACCGAGAGAGAGACACAGGGACCGAGAGAGACACAGGGACCGAGAGAGAGACATGGACCGAGAGAGACACAGGGACCGAGAGAGACACAGGATCCGAGAGAGAGACAGGGACCAAGAGAGACACAGGGACCGAGAGAGACACAGGGACCGAGAGAGAGACAGGGACCGAGAGAGACACAGGGACTGAGAGAGACACAGGGACCGAGAGTGAGGCACAGGGACTGAGAGGGAGACAGGGACCAAGAGAGACACAGGAACCGAGAGAGACACAGGGACCGAGAGTGAGACACAGGGACCGAGAGAGAGACAGGGACCGTGAGAGACACAGGGACCGAGAAAGAAATAGGGATCGAGAGAGAGACACAGGGACCGAGAGAGACACAGGGACCGAGAGAGACACAGGTACCGACTGATACACAGGGACCGAGAGAGGCACAGGGACCGAATGAGACACAGGGACCGGGAGAGAGACAGGGACCGAGAGAGACACAGGGACCGAGAGAGAGACAGGGACCGAGAGAGACACAGGGACCGGGAGAGAGACAGGGACCGAGAGAGACACAGGGACCGAGAGAATCACAGGGACCGGGAGAGAGACAGGGTCCGAGAGAGACACAGGGACCAAGAGAGAGAGACAGGGACCGAGAGAGACACAGGACCGAGAGAGTCACAGGGACCGAGAGAGAGATACGGCGACCGAGATAGAGACACAGCGAGCGAGAGAGAGAGACCTGGACCGAGAGAGACACAGGACCGAGAGAGACACAGGGACCGAGAGGGAGACACAGGGACCGAGAGAGAGACACAGGGATCGAGAGAGAAACAGGGACCGAGATTTTGACAGGGACCGAGAGAGACACAGGGACCGAGAGAGACAATGGGACCGAGAGAGAGACACAGGGACCGAGAGAGAGACACATGGACCAAGAGAGATGCTGGGACTGAGAGAGAGACTCAGGGACCGAGAGAGACACAGGGACCGAGAGAGACACAGGGACCGAGAGAGACACAGGGACCGAGAGTAAGACACAGGGACCGAGAGAGAGACAGGGACCGAGAGAGAGGCAGGGACTGAGAGTGAGACAGGGACCGAGAGAGACACAGGGACCAAGAGAGACACAGGGACCGAGAGTGAGACACAGGGACCGAGAGAGACACAGGGACCGAGAGAGAGACAGGGACCGAGAGAGACACAGGGACCAAGGGAGACACAGGGACCGAATGAGACACAGGGACCGAGAGAGACAGGGACCGAGAGAGACACAGGGACCGAGAGAGACACAGGGACCGAGTGAGAGACAGGGAACGAGAGACACACAGGGACCGAGAGCGACACAGGGACTGAGAGAGAGACAGGGACCGAGAGAGAGACACAGGGACCGAGAGAGACACAGGGACCGAGAGAGAGACAGGGACCGAGAGAGACACAGGGACCGAGTGAGAGACAGGGAACGAGCGAGACACAGGGACCGAGAGAGACACAGGGACCGAAAGGGAGACAGGGAACGAGCGAGACACAGGGACCGAGAGAGACACAGGGACCGAGTGAGTGACAGGGAACGAGATAGACACAGGGACCGAGAGAGACACAGGGACCGAGAGAGACACAGGGTCCGAGAGAGACACAGGGTCCGAGAGAGACACAGGGACCAAGAGAGACACAGGGACCGAGAGAGACACAGGGACCGAGTGAGACACAGGGACCGAGAGAGACACAGGGACCGAGTGAGACACAGGGACCGAGAGAGAGACAGGGACCGAGAGAGACACAGGGACCGAGTGAGACACAGGGACCGAGTGAGACACAGGGACCGAGAGAGACACAGGGACGGAGAGAGAGACACAGGGACCGAGAGAGAGACAGGGACCGAGAGAGACACAGGGACCAAGGGAGACACAGGGACCGAGAGAGACACAGGGACCGAGAGAGACACAGGGTCCGAGAGAGACTCAGGGACCGAGAGAGACACAGGGAGCGAGAGAGAGACAGGGACCGAGAGAGGCACAGGGACCAAGGGAGACACAGGGACCGAATGAGACACAGGGACCGAGAGAGACAGGGTCCGAGAGAGACACGGGGACCGAGAGAGACACAGGGTGCGAGAAAGACTCAGGGACCAAGGGAGACACAGGGACGGAGAGAGACACAGGTACCGAGTGAGAGACAGGGAACGAGAGACACACAGGGACCGAGAGCGACACAGGGACCGAGAGAGAGACAGGGACCGAGAGAGACACAGGGACCGCGTGAGAGACAGGGAACCAAAGAGGCACAGGGACCGAGAGAGGCACAGGGGCCGAGAGAGAGACACGGGGACCGAGAGAGACACAGGGACCGAGTGAGACACAGGGACCGAGAGAGAGACAGGGACCGAGTGAGACACAGGGAACGAGATAGACACAGGGACCGAGTGAGACACAGGGACCGAGAGAGAGACAGGGACCGAGTGAGACACAGGGAACGAGATAGACACAGGGACCGAGTGAGGCACAGGGAACCAGTGAGACACAGGGACCGAGTGAGGCACAGGGACCGAGATAGACACAGGGACCGAGTGAGAGACAGGGAACGAGAGACACACAGGGACCGAGAGCGACACAGGGACTTAGAGAGAGACAGGGACCGAGAGAGAGACACAGGGACCGAGAGAGACACAGGGACCGAGTGAGAGACAGGGAACGAGCGAGACACAGGGACCGAGAGAGACACAGGGACCGAGAGAGAGACAGGGACCGAGAGAGACACAGGGACCGCGTGAGAGACAGGGACCGAGAGAGACACAGGGACCGAGAGAGAGACAGGGACCGAGAGAGACACAGGGCCCGAGAGAGACACAGGGACCGAGAGTGAGACACAGGGACCGGAGAGAGACAGGGACCAAGAGAGAGACAGGAACCGAGAGAGACACAGGGACCGAGAGTGAGACACAGGGACCGAGAGAGAGACAGGGACCGTGAGAGACACAGGGACCGAGAGAGAAACAGGGATCGAGAGAGAGACACAGGGACCGAGAGAGACACAGGGACCGAGAGAGAGACACAGGGACCGAGAGAGACACAGGGACCGAGAGAGAGACACAGGGACCGAATGAGACACAGGGACCGGGAGAGAGACAGGGACCGACAGAGACACAGGGACCGAGAGAGAGACAGGGACCGAGAGAGACACAGGGACCGAGAGAATCACAGGGACCGGGAGAGAGACAGTGTCCGAGAGAGACACAGGGACCAAGAGAGAGAGACAGGGACCGACAGAGACACAGGACCGAGAGAGTCACAGTGACCGAGAGAGAGATACGGGGACCGAGAGAGAGACACAGGGACCAAGAGAGAGACAGGGACCGCGAGATAGACAGAGACCGAGAGATAGACAGTGACCGAGAGAGACAGAGGGACCAAGAGAGAGACACAGGGATCGAGTGACACACAGGGACCGAGTGAGACACAGGGACCGAGAGAGAGACACAGGGACCGAGTGAGAGACACAGGGACCGAGAGAGACACAGGGACCGAGAGAGAGACATGGACCGAGAGAGACACAGGGACCGAGAGAGACACAGGTTCCGAGAGAGACACAGGGACCGAGTGAGACACAGGGACCGAGAGAGACACAGGGACCGAGTGAGACACAGGGACCGAGAGAGAGACACAGGGACGGAGAGAGTGACAGGGACCGAGTGAGACGCAGGGACAATGTGAGCGACACAGGGACCGAGAGAGAGACACAGGGACCGAGAGAGAGACACAGGGACCGAGAGAGACACAGGGACCGAGAGAAACACAGAGACCTAGAGAGAGACACAGGGATCGAGAGCGACACAGGGACCGAGTGAGAGACAGGGACCGAGAGAGACACAGGGACTGAGAGAGAGACACAGGGACCGAGAGAGACACAGGGACCGAGAGAGAGACAGAGTCCGAGAGATAGACAGAGACCGAGAGAGACACAGGGACTGAGAGAGAGACACAGGGACCGAGAGAGAGACACAGGGACCGAGAGAGAGACAGGGACCGAGAGGGACACAGGGACCGAGAGAGGCTCAGGGACCGAGATAGAGACAGGGACCGAGAGAGAGACACAGGGACCGAGTGAGACACAGGGATCGAGAGAGAGAGACACAGGGAACGAGAGAGACACAGGGACCGAGAGAGACACAGGGACCGAGAGAAACACAGAGACCTAGAGAGAGACACAGGGATCGAGAGCGACACAGGGACCGAGTGAGAGACAGGGACCGAGAGAGACACAGGGACTGAGAGAGAGACACAGGGACCGAGAGAGACACAGGGACCGAGAGAGAGACAGAGTCCGAGAGATAGACAGAGACCGAGAGAGACACAGGGACCGAGAGAGAGACACAGGGACCGAGAGAGAGACACAGGGACCGAGAGAGAGACAGGGACCGAGAGGGACACAGGGACCGAGAGAGGCTCAGGGACCGAGATAGAGACAGGGACCGAGAGAGAGACACAGGGACCGAGTGAGACACAGGGATCGAGAGAGACACAGGGACCGAGATAGAGACAGGGTCCGAGAGAGACACAGGGACCGAGATAGAGACAGGGACCGAGAGAGAGACACAGGGACCGAGAGAGAGACAGGGACCGAGTGAGAGACACAGGGACCGAGAGAGACACAGGGACCGAGAGAGACACAGGGACCGAGTGAGACACAGGGACCGAGAGAGAGACACAGGGACCGAGAGAGAAACAGGGACCGATAGAGACAGGGTCCGAGAGAGAGACACAGGGACAGAGAGAGAGACAGGAACCGAGAGGGACACAGGGACCGAGAGAGAGTCAGTGACCGAAAGAGAGACAGGGACCGAGAGTCACAGGGACCGAGAGAGACACAGGGACCGAGAGAGACACAGGAACCGAGAGTGTGACACAGGGACCGAGAGAGAGACACAGGGACTGAGAGTGAGACACAGGGACCGAGAGTGAGACACAGGGACCGAGAGAGACACAGGGACCGAGAGTGAGACACATTGACCGAGTGAGACACTGAGACTGAGAGAGACACAGGGACCGATAGAGACACGGGGACCGAGTGAGACAGAGGGACCGAGAGAGAGACACAGGGACCGAGAGAGACACAGGGACCGAGAGAGAGACATGGACCGAGAGAGACACAGGGACCGAGAGAGACACAGGATCCGAGAGAGAGACAGGGACCAAGAGAGACACAGGGACCGAGAGAGACACAGGGACCGAGAGAGAGACAGGGACCGAGAGAGACACAGGGACTGAGAGAGACACAGGGACCGAGAGTGAGACACAGGGACTGAGAGGGAGACAGGGACCAAGAGAGACACAGGAACCGAGAGAGACACAGGGACCGAGAGTGAGACACAGGGACCGAGAGAGAGATAGGGACCGTGAGAGACACAGGGACCGAGAAAGAAATAGGGATCGAGAGAGAGACACAGGGACCGAGAGAGACACAGGGACCGAGAGAGACACAGGTACCGACTGATACACAGGGACCGAGAGAGGCACAGGGACCGAATGAGACACAGGGACCGGGAGAGAGACAGGGACCGAGAGAGACACAGGGACCGAGAGAGAGACAGGGACCGAGAGAGACACAGGGACCGGGACAGAGACAGGGACCGAGAGAGACACAGGGACCGAGAGAATCACAGGGACCGGGAGAGAGACAGGGTCCGAGAGAGACACAGGGACCAAGAGTGAGCGACAGGGACCGAGAGAGACACAGGACCGAGAGAGTCACAGGGACCGAGAGAGAGATACGGCGACCGAGATAGAGACACAGCGAGCGAGAGAGAGAGACCTGGACCGAGAGAGACACAGGACCGAGAGAGACACAGGGACCGAGAGGGAGACACAGGGACCGAGAGAGAGACACAGGGATCGAGAGAGAAACAGGGACCGAGAGAGAGACACAGGGACCGAGAGATAGACAGAGACCGAGAGATAGACAGAGACCGAGAGAGACAGAGGGACCGTGAGAGAGACAGGGACTGAGAGAGACACAGGGAACGAGAGAGACACGGGGACTGAGTGAGAGACACAGGGACCAAGAGGGACACAGGGACCGAAGAGGACTCAGGGACCGAAAGAGAGACAGGGGCCGAGAGAGTCGCAGGGACCGAGAGAGACACAGGGACCGAGAGTGAGACACAGGGACCGAGAGAGAGACACAGGGGACCGAGAGAGACACAGGGACCGAGTGAGACACAGGGACCGAGGGAGAGACACAGGGACCGAGAGAGAGACACAGGGACTGAGAGAGACACAGGGACCGAGAGAGAGACACAGGGACCGAGTGAGACAAAGGGACCGAGAGAGAGACACAGGGACCGAGAGAGAGACTGAGGGTCCAAGTGAGAGACTCAGGGACCGAGAGAGAGACTCAGGGACCGAGAGACACACAGGGACCGTGAGAGAGACACAGGGACCGAGAGAGAGACACAGGGACCGAGAGTGAGACACAGGGACCGAGAGAGAGACACAGGGACCGAGAGAGAGACAGGGACCGAGAGGGACACAGGGAACGAGAGAGAGACTCAGGGACCGAGGTAGAGACAGGGACCGAGAGAGAGACAGGGACCGAGATAGAGACACAGGGACCGAGAGAGAGACACAGGGACCGAGTGAGAGACACAGGGACGAAAGAGAGACACAGGGACCGAGTGAGGCACAGGGACCGATAGAGACACAGGGACCGTGAGAGAGAAACAGGGACCTAGAGAGAGACAGGGACCGAGAGAGACACAGGGACCGAGAGAGAGACGCAGGGACAAAGAGGGACACAGGGAACGAGAGAGAGACACAGGGACCGAGAGAGAGTCACAGGGAACGAGAGAGAGGCACAGGGACTGACAGAGACACAGGGACCGAGAGAGACACTGGAACCGAGAGGGACACAGGGACCGAGAGAGAGACAGGGACTGAGAGAGAGACACAGGTACCGAGAGAGACACAAGGACCGAGAGAGACACAGGGACCGAGAGAGACACAGGGACCGAGAGTGAGACACAGAGACCGAGAGAGACACAGGGACCGAGAGAGAGACACAGGGACCTAGAGTGAGACAGGGACCGAGAGTGAGACAGGGACCGAGAGAGACACAGGGACCGAGAGAGACACAGGGACCGAGAGAGACACAGGGACCGAGAGAGAGACATGGACTGAGAGAGACACAGGGACCGAGTGAGACACAGGGACCGAGAGAGAGACACAGGGACCGAGAGAGAGACATGGAGCGAGAGAGACACAGGGACCGAGTGAGACACAAGGGACCGAGAGAGAGACACAGGGACCGAGTGAGAGACACAGGGATCGAGAGAGACACAGGGACCGAGAGAGAGTCACAGGGACCGAGAGAGACACAGGAACCGAGAGTGTGACACAGGGACCGAGAGAGACAAAGGGACCGAGAGAGACTAAGGGACCGAGAGAGAGACTCAGGGACCGAGAGAGACACAGGAACCGAGAGTGTGACACAGGGACCGAGAGAGACACAGGGACCGAGAGAGACACAGGGACCGAGTGAGACACAGGGACCGAGAGAGACACAGGGAACGAGAGAGACACAGGAACCGAGAGTGTGACACAGGGACCGAGAGAGACAAAGGGACCGAGAGAGACTAAGGGACCGAGAGAGAGACTCAGGGACCGAGAGAGACACAGGGACCGAGAGAGACACAGGGAACGAGAGAGAGACACAGCGACCGAGAGAGAGACACAGGGACCGAGAGAGACACAGGGACCGAGTGAGAGACACAGGGACGAAAGAGAGACAGGACCGAGTGAGACACAGGGACAGAGTGAGACACAGGGACCGTGAGAGACAGGGACCGAGTGAGACACAGGGACCGAGTGAGACACAGGGACCGTGAGAGACAGGGACCGAGAGAGAGACACAGGGACCGAGAGAGACACAGGGACCGAGAGAGAGACAGGGACCCAGTGAGACACAGGGACCGAGAGAGACACAGGGACCGAGAGAGACACAGGGACCGAGAGAGACACAGGGACCGAGTGATAAACAGGGAACGAGAGAGAGACACAGGGACCGAGAGAGAGACAGGGAAAGAGTGAGATACAGGGACCATGTGAGAGACACAGGGACCGAGAGAGACACAGGGACCGAGAGAGAGACACAGGGACCGAGAGAGAGACACAGGGACCGAGAGAGAGACACAGGGACCGAGAGAGACACAGGGACCGAGAGAGACACAAGGACCGAGTGAAAGACACAGGGACCGTGAGAGAGACGCAGGGACCGAGGGGGACACAGGGACCGAGAGAGACACAGGGACCGAGGGGGACACAGGGACCGAGAGAGACACAGGGACCGAGAGAGACACAGGGAATGAGAGAGACACAGGGACCGAGATAGACACAGGGACCGAGAGAGACACAGGGACCGAGAGAGAGACACAGGGACCGAGAGAGTCACAGGGACCAAGAGAGACACAGGGACCGAGAGAGACACAGGGACCGAGAGAGAGACATGGACTGAGAGGGACACAGGGACCGAGTGAGACACAGGGACCGAGAGAGAGACACAGGGACCGAGAGTGAGACATGGACCGAGAGAGACACAGGGACCGAGTGAGACACAGGGACCGAGAGAGAGACACAGGGACCGAGTGATAGACACAGGGATCGAGAGAGACACAGGGACCGAGAGAGACACAGGGACCGAGAGTGAGACACAGGGACCGAGAGAGACAAAGGGACCGAGAGAGACAAAGGGACCGAGAGAGAGACTCAGGGACCGAGAGAGACTCAGGGACCGAGAGAGACACAGGGATCGAGAGAGACACAGAGACCGAGAGAGAGTCAGGGACCAAGAGAGACACAGGGACCGAGAGAGACACAGGGACCGAGAGAGAGACGCAGGGACAAAGAGGGACACAGGGAACGAGAGAGAGACAGGGACCGAGAGTGAGACAGGGACCGAGAGAGACACAGGGACCGAGAGAGACACAGGGACCGAGAGAGAGACACAGGGACCGAGAGAGAGACATGGACCGAGAGAGACACTGGGACCGAGAGAGACACAGGGACCGAGAGAGAGACACAGGGACCGAGTGAGTCACAGGGACCGAGAGAGAGACACAGGGACCGAGTGAGAGACACAGGGATCGAGAGAGACACAGGGACCGAGAGAGACACTGGGACCGAGAGAGACACAGGGACCGAGAGAGAGACACAGGGACCGAGAGAGAGACATGGACCGAGAGAGACACAGGGACCGAGTGAGACACAGGGACCGAGAGAGAGACACAGGGATCGAGTGAGAGACACAGGGATCGAGAGAGACACAGGGACCGAGAGAGAAACAGGGACCGAGAGAGACACAGGGACTGAGAGAGAGACAGGGACCGAGAGAGACACAGGGACCGCGTGAGAGACAGGGACCGAGAGAGACACAGGGACCGAGAGAGAGACAGGGACCGAGAGAGACACAGGGCCCGAGAGAGACACAGGGACCGAGAGTGAGACACAGGGACCGGAGAGAGACAGGGACCAAGAGAGAGACAGGAACCGAGAGAGACACAGGGACCGAGAGTGAGACACAGGGACCGAGAGAGAGACAGGGACCGTGAGAGACACAGGGACCGAGAGAGAAACAGGGATCGAGAGAGAGACACAGGGACCGAGAGAGACACAGGGACCGAGAGAGAGACACAGGGACCGAGAGAGACACAGGGACCGAGAGAGAGACACAGGGACCGAATGAGACACAGGGACCGGGAGAGAGACAGGGACCGAGAGGGACACAGGGACCGAGAGAGAGACAGGGACCGAGAGAGACACAGGGACCGAGAGAATCACAGGGACCGGGAGAGAGACAGTGTCCGAGAGAGACACAGGGACCAAGAGAGAGAGACAGGGACCGACAGAGACACAGGACCGAGAGAGTCACAGAGACCGAGAGAGAGATACGGGGACCGAGAGAGAGACACAGGGACCAAGAGAGAGACAGGGACCGCGAGATAGACAGAGACCGAGAGATAGACAGTGACCGAGAGAGACAGAAGGACCAAGAGAGAGACACAGGGATCGAGTGACACACAGGGACCGAGTGAGACACAGGGACCGAGAGAGAGACACAGGGACCGAGTGAGAGACACAGGGACCGAGAGAGACACAGGGACCGAGAGAGAGACATGGACCGAGAGAGACACAGGGACCGAGAGAGACACAGGTTCCGAGAGAGACACAGGGACCGAGTGAGACACAGGGACCGAGAGAGACACAGGGACCGAGTGAGACACAGGGACCGAGAGAGAGACACAGGGACGGAGAGAGTGACAGGGACCGAGTGAGACGCAGGGACAATGTGAGCGACACAGGGACCGAGAGAGAGACACAGGGACCGAGAGAGAGACACAGGGACCGAGAGAGACACAGGGACCGAGAGAAACACAGAGACCTAGAGAGAGACACAGGGATCGAGAGCGACACAGGGACCGAGTGAGAGACAGGGACCGAGAGAGACACAGGGACTGAGAGAGAGACACAGGGACCGAGAGAGACACAGGGACCGAGAGAGAGACAGAGTCCGAGAGATAGACAGAGACCGAGAGAGACACAGGGACCGAGAGAGAGACACAGGGACCGAGAGAGAGACACAGGGACCGAGAGAGAGACAGGGACCGAGAGGGACACAGGGACCGAGAGAGGCTCAGGGACCGAGATAGAGACAGGGACCGAGAGAGAGACACAGGGACCGAGTGAGACACAGGGATCGAGAGAGACACAGGGACCGAGATAGAGACAGGGTCCGAGAGAGACACAGGGACCGAGATAGAGACAGGGACCGAGAGAGAGACACAGGGACCGAGAGAGAGACAGGGACCGAGTGAGAGACACAGGGACCGAGAGAGACACAGGGACCGAGAGAGACACAGGGACCGAGTGAGACACAGGGACCGAGAGAGAGACACAGGGACCGAGAGAGAAACAGGGACCGATAGAGACAGGGTCCGAGAGAGAGACACAGGGACAGAGAGAGAGACAGGAACCGAGAGGGACACAGGGACCGAGAGAGAGTCAGTGACCGAAAGAGAGACAGGGACCGAGAGAGTCACAGGGACCGAGAGAGACACAGGGACCGAGAGAGACACAGGAACCGAGAGTGTGACACAGGGACCGAGAGAGAGACACAGGGACTGAGAGTGAGACACAGGGACCGAGAGTGAGACACAGGGACCGAGAGAGACACAGGGACCGAGAGTGAGACACAGGGACCGAGTGAGACACTGAGACTGAGAGAGACACAGGGACCGATAGAGACACGGGGACCGCGAGAGACACATGGACCGAGAGAGAGACACAGGGACCGAGTGAGACAGGGACCGAGAGAGAGACAGGGAGCGAGTGAGACACATGGACCGAGTGAGACACAGGGACCGAGAGAGAGACACAGGGACCGAGTGAGACACAGGGACCGAGTGAGACAGAGGGACCGAGAGAGAGACACAGGGACCGAGAGAGACACAGGGACCGAGAGAGAGACATGGACCGAGAGAGACACAGGGACCGAGAGAGACACAGGATCCGAGAGAGAGACAGGGACCAAGAGAGACACAGGGACCGAGAGAGACACAGGGACCGAGAGAGAGACAGGGACCGAGAGAGACACAGGGACTGAGAGAGACACAGGGACCGAGAGTGAGGCACAGGGACTGAGAGGGAGACAGGGACCAAGAGAGACACAGGAACCGAGAGAGACACAGGGACCGAGAGTGAGACACAGGGACCGAGAGAGAGACAGGGACCGTGAGAGACACAGGGACCGAGAAAGAAATAGGGATCGAGAGAGAGACACAGGGACCGAGAGAGACACAGGGACCGAGAGAGACACAGGTACCGACTGATACACAGGGACCGAGAGAGGCACAGGGACCGAATGAGACACAGGGACCGGGAGAGAGACAGGGACCGAGAGAGACACAGGGACCGAGAGAGAGACAGGGACCGAGAGAGACACAGGGACCGGGAGAGAGACAGGGACCGAGAGAGACACAGGGACCGAGAGAATCACAGGGACCGGGAGAGAGACAGGGTCCGAGAGAGACACAGGGACCAAGAGAGAGAGACAGGGACCGAGAGAGACACAGGACCGAGAGAGTCACAGGGACCGAGAGAGAGATACGGCGACCGAGATAGAGACACAGCGAGCGAGAGAGAGAGACCTGGACCGAGAGAGACACAGGACCGAGAGAGACACAGGGACCGAGAGGGAGACACAGGGACCGAGAGAGAGACACAGGGATCGAGAGAGAAACAGGGACCGAGATTTTGACAGGGACCGAGAGAGACACAGGGACCGAGAGAGACAATGGGACCGAGAGAGAGACACAGGGACCGAGAGAGAGACACATGGACCAAGAGAGATGCTGGGACTGAGAGAGAGACTCAGGGACCGAGAGAGACACAGGGACCGAGAGAGACACAGGGACCGAGAGAGACACAGGGACCGAGAGTAAGACACAGGGACCGAGAGAGAGACAGGGACCGAGAGAGAGGCAGGGACTGAGAGTGAGACAGGGACCGAGAGAGACACAGGGACCAAGAGAGACACAGGGACCGAGAGTGAGACACAGGGACCGAGAGAGACACAGGGACCGAGAGAGAGACAGGGACCGAGAGAGACACAGGGACCAAGGGAGACACAGGGACCGAATGAGACACAGGGACCGAGAGAGACAGGGACCGAGAGAGACACAGGGACCGAGAGAGACACAGGGACCGAGTGAGAGACAGGGAACGAGAGACACACAGGGACCGAGAGCGACACAGGGACTGAGAGAGAGACAGGGACCGAGAGAGAGACACAGGGACCGAGAGAGACACAGGGACCGAGAGAGAGACAGGGACCGAGAGAGACACAGGGACCGAGTGAGAGACAGGGAACGAGCGAGACACAGGGACCGAGAGAGACACAGGGACCGAAAGGGAGACAGGGAACGAGCGAGACACAGGGACCGAGAGAGACACAGGGACCGAGTGAGTGACAGGGAACGAGATAGACACAGGGACCGAGAGAGACACAGGGACCGAGAGAGACACAGGGTCCGAGAGAGACACAGGGTCCGAGAGAGACACAGGGACCAAGAGAGACACAGGGACCGAGAGAGACACAGGGACCGAGTGAGACACAGGGACCGAGAGAGACACAGGGACCGAGTGAGACACAGGGACCGAGAGAGAGACAGGGACCGAGAGAGACACAGGGACCGAGTGAGACACAGGGACCGAGTGAGACACAGGGACCGAGAGAGACACAGGGACGGAGAGAGAGACACAGGGACCGAGAGAGAGACAGGGACCGAGAGAGACACAGGGACCAAGGGAGACACAGGGACCGAGAGAGACACAGGGACCGAGAGAGACACAGGGTCCGAGAGAGACTCAGGGACCGAGAGAGACACAGGGAGCGAGAGAGAGACAGGGACCGAGAGAGGCACAGGGACCAAGGGAGACACAGGGACCGAATGAGACACAGGGACCGAGAGAGACAGGGTCCGAGAGAGACACGGGGACCGAGAGAGACACAGGGTGCGAGAAAGACTCAGGGACCAAGGGAGACACAGGGACGGAGAGAGACACAGGTACCGAGTGAGAGACAGGGAACGAGAGACACACAGGGACCGAGAGCGACACAGGGACCGAGAGAGAGACAGGGACCGAGAGAGACACAGGGACCGCGTGAGAGACAGGGAACCAAAGAGGCACAGGGACCGAGAGAGGCACAGGGGCCGAGAGAGAGACACGGGGACCGAGAGAGACACAGGGACCGAGTGAGACACAGGGACCGAGAGAGAGACAGGGACCGAGTGAGACACAGGGAACGAGATAGACACAGGGACCGAGTGAGACACAGGGACCGAGAGAGAGACAGGGACCGAGTGAGACACAGGGAACGAGATAGACACAGGGACCGAGTGAGGCACAGGGAACCAGTGAGACACAGGGACCGAGTGAGGCACAGGGACCGAGATAGACACAGGGACCGAGTGAGAGACAGGGAACGAGAGACACACAGGGACCGAGAGCGACACAGGGACTTAGAGAGAGACAGGGACCGAGAGAGAGACACAGGGACCGAGAGAGACACAGGGACCGAGTGAGAGACAGGGAACGAGCGAGACACAGGGACCGAGAGAGACACAGGGACCGAGAGAGAGACAGGGACCGAGAGAGACACAGGGACCGCGTGAGAGACAGGGACCGAGAGAGACACAGGGACCGAGAGAGAGACAGGGACCGAGAGAGACACAGGGCCCGAGAGAGACACAGGGACCGAGAGTGAGACACAGGGACCGGAGAGAGACAGGGACCAAGAGAGAGACAGGAACCGAGAGAGACACAGGGACCGAGAGTGAGACACAGGGACCGAGAGAGAGACAGGGACCGTGAGAGACACAGGGACCGAGAGAGAAACAGGGATCGAGAGAGAGACACAGGGACCGAGAGAGACACAGGGACCGAGAGAGAGACACAGGGACCGAGAGAGACACAGGGACCGAGAGAGAGACACAGGGACCGAATGAGACACAGGGACCGGGAGAGAGACAGGGACCGACAGAGACACAGGGACCGAGAGAGAGACAGGGACCGAGAGAGACACAGGGACCGAGAGAATCACAGGGACCGGGAGAGAGACAGTGTCCGAGAGAGACACAGGGACCAAGAGAGAGAGACAGGGACCGACAGAGACACAGGACCGAGAGAGTCACAGTGACCGAGAGAGAGATACGGGGACCGAGAGAGAGACACAGGGACCAAGAGAGAGACAGGGACCGCGAGATAGACAGAGACCGAGAGATAGACAGTGACCGAGAGAGACAGAGGGACCAAGAGAGAGACACAGGGATCGAGTGACACACAGGGACCGAGTGAGACACAGGGACCGAGAGAGAGACACAGGGACCGAGTGAGAGACACAGGGACCGAGAGAGACACAGGGACCGAGAGAGAGACATGGACCGAGAGAGACACAGGGACCGAGAGAGACACAGGTTCCGAGAGAGACACAGGGACCGAGTGAGACACAGGGACCGAGAGAGACACAGGGACCGAGTGAGACACAGGGACCGAGAGAGAGACACAGGGACGGAGAGAGTGACAGGGACCGAGTGAGACGCAGGGACAATGTGAGCGACACAGGGACCGAGAGAGAGACACAGGGACCGAGAGAGAGACACAGGGACCGAGAGAGACACAGGGACCGAGAGAAACACAGAGACCTAGAGAGAGACACAGGGATCGAGAGCGACACAGGGACCGAGTGAGAGACAGGGACCGAGAGAGACACAGGGACTGAGAGAGAGACACAGGGACCGAGAGAGACACAGGGACCGAGAGAGAGACAGAGTCCGAGAGATAGACAGAGACCGAGAGAGACACAGGGACTGAGAGAGAGACACAGGGACCGAGAGAGAGACACAGGGACCGAGAGAGAGACAGGGACCGAGAGGGACACAGGGACCGAGAGAGGCTCAGGGACCGAGATAGAGACAGGGACCGAGAGAGAGACACAGGGACCGAGTGAGACACAGGGATCGAGAGAGAGAGACACAGGGAACGAGAGAGACACAGGGACCGAGAGAGACACAGGGACCGAGAGAAACACAGAGACCTAGAGAGAGACACAGGGATCGAGAGCGACACAGGGACCGAGTGAGAGACAGGGACCGAGAGAGACACAGGGACTGAGAGAGAGACACAGGGACCGAGAGAGACACAGGGACCGAGAGAGAGACAGAGTCCGAGAGATAGACAGAGACCGAGAGAGACACAGGGACCGAGAGAGAGACACAGGGACCGAGAGAGAGACACAGGGACCGAGAGAGAGACAGGGACCGAGAGGGACACAGGGACCGAGAGAGGCTCAGGGACCGAGATAGAGACAGGGACCGAGAGAGAGACACAGGGACCGAGTGAGACACAGGGATCGAGAGAGACACAGGGACCGAGATAGAGACAGGGTCCGAGAGAGACACAGGGACCGAGATAGAGACAGGGACCGAGAGAGAGACACAGGGACCGAGAGAGAGACAGGGACCGAGTGAGAGACACAGGGACCGAGAGAGACACAGGGACCGAGAGAGACACAGGGACCGAGTGAGACACAGGGACCGAGAGAGAGACACAGGGACCGAGAGAGAAACAGGGACCGATAGAGACAGGGTCCGAGAGAGAGACACAGGGACAGAGAGAGAGACAGGAACCGAGAGGGACACAGGGACCGAGAGAGAGTCAGTGACCGAAAGAGAGACAGGGACCGAGAGTCACAGGGACCGAGAGAGACACAGGGACCGAGAGAGACACAGGAACCGAGAGTGTGACACAGGGACCGAGAGAGAGACACAGGGACTGAGAGTGAGACACAGGGACCGAGAGTGAGACACAGGGACCGAGAGAGACACAGGGACCGAGAGTGAGACACATTGACCGAGTGAGACACTGAGACTGAGAGAGACACAGGGACCGATAGAGACACGGGGACCGAGTGAGACAGAGGGACCGAGAGAGAGACACAGGGACCGAGAGAGACACAGGGACCGAGAGAGAGACATGGACCGAGAGAGACACAGGGACCGAGAGAGACACAGGATCCGAGAGAGAGACAGGGACCAAGAGAGACACAGGGACCGAGAGAGACACAGGGACCGAGAGAGAGACAGGGACCGAGAGAGACACAGGGACTGAGAGAGACACAGGGACCGAGAGTGAGACACAGGGACTGAGAGGGAGACAGGGACCAAGAGAGACACAGGAACCGAGAGAGACACAGGGACCGAGAGTGAGACACAGGGACCGAGAGAGAGATAGGGACCGTGAGAGACACAGGGACCGAGAAAGAAATAGGGATCGAGAGAGAGACACAGGGACCGAGAGAGACACAGGGACCGAGAGAGACACAGGTACCGACTGATACACAGGGACCGAGAGAGGCACAGGGACCGAATGAGACACAGGGACCGGGAGAGAGACAGGGACCGAGAGAGACACAGGGACCGAGAGAGAGACAGGGACCGAGAGAGACACAGGGACCGGGACAGAGACAGGGACCGAGAGAGACACAGGGACCGAGAGAATCACAGGGACCGGGAGAGAGACAGGGTCCGAGAGAGACACAGGGACCAAGAGTGAGCGACAGGGACCGAGAGAGACACAGGACCGAGAGAGTCACAGGGACCGAGAGAGAGATACGGCGACCGAGATAGAGACACAGCGAGCGAGAGAGAGAGACCTGGACCGAGAGAGACACAGGACCGAGAGAGACACAGGGACCGAGAGGGAGACACAGGGACCGAGAGAGAGACACAGGGATCGAGAGAGAAACAGGGACCGAGAGAGAGACACAGGGACCGAGAGATAGACAGAGACCGAGAGATAGACAGAGACCGAGAGAGACAGAGGGACCGTGAGAGAGACAGGGACTGAGAGAGACACAGGGAACGAGAGAGACGCGGGGACTGAGTGAGAGACACAGGGACCAAGAGGGACACAGGGACCGAGAGAGAGACTCAGGGACCGAAAGAGAGACAGGGGCCGAGAGAGTCGCAGGGACCGAGAGAGACACAGGGACCGAGAGTGAGACACAGGGACCGAGAGAGAGACACAGGGACCGAGAGAGACACAGGGACCGAGTGAGACACAGGGACCGAGGGAGAGACACAGGGACCGAGAGAGAGACACAGGGACTGAGAGAGACACAGGGACCGAGAGAGAGACACAGGGACCGAGAGAGACAAAGGGACCGAGAGAGAGACACAGGGACCGAGAGAGAGACTGAGGGTCCAAGTGAGAGACTCAGGGACCGAGAGAGAGACTCAGGGACCGAGAGACACACAGGGACCGTGAGAGAGACACAGGGACCGAGAGAGAGACACAGGGACCGAGAGTGAGACACAGGGACCGAGAGAGAGACAGGGACCGAGAGGGACACAGGGAACGAGAGAGAGACTCAGGGACCGAGGTAGAGACAGGGACCGAGAGAGAGACAGGGACCGAGATAGAGACACAGGGACCGAGAGAGAGACACAGGGACCGAGTGAGAGACACAGGGACGAAAGAGAGACACAGGGACCGAGTGAGGCACAGGGACCGATAGAGACACAGGGACCGTGAGAGAGAAACAGGGACCTAGAGAGAGACAGGGACCGAGAGAGACACAGGGACCGAGAGAGAGACGCAGGGACAAAGAGGGACACAGGGAACGAGAGAGAGACACAGGGACCGAGAGAGAGTCACAGGGAACGAGAGAGAGGCACAGGGACTGACAGAGACACAGGGACCGAGAGAGACACTGGAACCGAGAGGGACACAGGGACCGAGAGAGAGACAGGGACTGAGAGAGAGACACAGGTACCGAGAGAGACACAAGGACCGAGAGAGACACAGGGACCGAGAGAGACACAGGGACCGAGAGTGAGACACAGAGACCGAGAGAGACACAGGGACCGAGAGAGAGACACAGGGACCTAGAGTGAGACAGGGACCGAGAGTGAGACAGGGACCGAGAGAGACACAGGGACCGAGAGAGACACAGGGACCGAGAGAGACACAGGGACCGAGAGAGAGACATGGACTGAGAGAGACACAGGGACCGAGTGAGACACAGGGACCGAGAGAGAGACACAGGGACCGAGAGAGAGACATGGAGCGAGAGAGACACAGGGACCGAGTGAGACACAGGGACCGAGAGAGAGACACAGGGACCGAGTGAGAGACACAGGGATCGAGAGAGACACAGGGACCGAGAGAGAGTCACAGGGACCGAGAGAGACACAGGAACCGAGAGTGTGACACAGGGACCGAGAGAGACAAAGGGACCGAGAGAGACTAAGGGACCGAGAGAGAGACTCAGGGACCGAGAGAGACACAGGAACCGAGAGTGTGACACAGGGACCGAGAGAGACACAGGGACCGAGAGAGACACAGGGACCGAGTGAGACACAGGGACCGAGAGAGACACAGGGAACGAGAGAGACACAGGAACCGAGAGTGTGACACAGGGACCGAGAGAGACAAAGGGACCGAGAGAGACTAAGGGACCGAGAGAGAGACTCAGGGACCGAGAGAGACACAGGGACCGAGAGAGACACAGGGAACGAGAGAGAGACACAGCGACCGAGAGAGAGACACAGGGACCGAGAGAGACACAGGGACCGAGTGAGAGACACAGGGACGAAAGAGAGACAGGGACCGAGTGAGACACAGGGACTGAGTGAGACACAGGGACCGTGAGAGACAGGGACCGAGTGAGACACAGGGACCGAGTGAGACACAGGGACCGTGAGAGACAGGGACCGAGAGAGAGACACAGGGACCGAGAGAGACACAGGGACCGAGAGAGAGACAGGGACCCAGTGAGACACAGGGACCGAGAGAGACACAGGGACCGAGAGAGACACAGGGACCGAGAGAGACACAGGGACCGAGTGATAAACAGGGAACGAGAGAGAGACACAGGGACCGAGAGAGAGACAGGGAAAGAGTGAGATACAGGGACCATGTGAGAGACACAGGGACCGAGAGAGACACAGGGACCGAGAGAGAGACACAGGGACCGAGAGAGAGACACAGGGACCGAGAGAGAGACACAGGGACCGAGAGAGACACAGGGACCGAGAGAGACACAAGGACCGAGTGAAAGACACAGGGACCGTGAGAGAGACGCAGGGACCGAGGGGGACACAGGGACCGAGAGAGACACAGGGACCGAGGGGGACACAGGGACCGAGAGAGACACAGGGACCGAGAGAGACACAGGGAATGAGAGAGACACAGGGACCGAGATAGACACAGGGACCGAGAGAGACACAGGGACCGAGAGAGAGACACAGGGACCGAGAGAGTCACAGGGACCAAGAGAGACACAGGGACCGAGAGAGACACAGGGACCGAGAGAGAGACATGGACTGAGAGGGACACAGGGACCGAGTGAGACACAGGGACCGAGAGAGAGACACAGGGACCGAGAGTGAGACATGGACCGAGAGAGACACAGGGACCGAGTGAGACACAGGGACCGAGAGAGAGACACAGGGACCGAGTGATAGACACAGGGATCGAGAGAGACACAGGGACCGAGAGAGACACAGGGACCGAGAGTGAGACACAGGGACCGAGAGAGACAAAGGGACCGAGAGAGACAAAGGGACCGAGAGAGAGACTCAGGGACCGAGAGAGACTCAGGGACCGAGAGAGACACAGGGATCGAGAGAGACACAGAGACCGAGAGAGAGTCAGGGACCAAGAGAGACACAGGGACCGAGAGAGACACAGGGACCGAGAGAGAGACGCAGGGACAAAGAGGGACACAGGGAACGAGAGAGAGACAGGGACCGAGAGTGAGACAGGGACCGAGAGAGACACAGGGACCGAGAGAGACACAGGGACCGAGAGAGAGACACAGGGACCGAGAGAGAGACATGGACCGAGAGAGACACTGGGACCGAGAGAGACACAGGGACCGAGAGAGAGACACAGGGACCGAGTGAGTCACAGGGACCGAGAGAGAGACACAGGGACCGAGTGAGAGACACAGGGATCGAGAGAGACACAGGGACCGAGAGAGACACTGGGACCGAGAGAGACACAGGGACCGAGAGAGAGACACAGGGACCGAGAGAGAGACATGGACCGAGAGAGACACAGGGACCGAGTGAGACACAGGGACCGAGAGAGAGACACAGGGATCGAGTGAGAGACACAGGGATCGAGAGAGACACAGGGACCGAGAGAGAAACAGGGACCGAGAGAGACACAGGGACCGAGAGAGAGACAGGGACCGAGAGAGACACAGGGACCGCGTGAGAGACAGGGACCGAGAGAGACACAGGGACCGAGAGAGAGACAGGGACCGAGAGAGACACAGGGCCCGAGAGAGACACAGGGACCGAGAGTGAGACACAGGGACCGGAGAGAGACAGGGACCAAGAGAGAGACAGGAACCGAGAGAGACACAGGGACCGAGAGTGAGACACAGGGACCGAGAGAGAGACAGGGACCGTGAGAGACACAGGGACCGAGAGAGAAACAGGGATCGAGAGAGAGACACAGGGACCGAGAGAGACACAGGGACCGAGAGAGAGACACAGGGACCGAGAGAGACACAGGGACCGAGAGAGAGACACAGGGACCGAATGAGACACAGGGACCGGGAGAGAGACAGGGACCGAGAGGGACACAGGGACCGAGAGAGAGACAGGGACCGAGAGAGACACAGGGACCGAGAGAATCAACAGGGACGGGGAGAGAGAACAGTGTCCGAGAGAGACACAGGGACCAAGAGAGAGAGACAGGGGACCGACAGAGACACAGGACCGAGAGAGTCACAGAGACCGAGAGAGAGATACGGGGACCGAGAGAGAGACACAGGGACCAAGAGAGAGACAGGGACCGCGAGATAGACAGAGACCGAGAGATAGACAGTGACCGAGAGAGACAGAAGGACCAAGAGAGAGACACAGGGATCGAGTGACACACAGGGACCGAGTGAGACACAGGGACCGAGAGAGAGACACAGGGACCGAGTGAGAGACACAGGGACCGAGAGAGACACAGGGACCGAGAGAGAGACATGGACCGAGAGAGACACAGGGACCGAGAGAGACACAGGTTCCGAGAGAGACACAGGGACCGAGTGAGACACAGGGACCGAGAGAGACACAGGGACCGAGTGAGACTCAGGGACCGAGAGAGAGACACAGGGACGGAGAGAGTGACAGGGACCGAGTGAGACGCAGGGACAATGTGAGCGACACAGGGACCGAGAGAGAGACACAGGGACCGAGAGAGAGACACAGGGACCGAGAGAGACACAGGGACCGAGAGAAACACAGAGACCTAGAGAGAGACACAGGGATCGAGAGCGACACAGGGACCCAGAGTGAGAGGACAGGGACCGAGAGAGAACACAGGGACTGAGAGAGAGACACAGGGGACCGAGAGAGAACACAGGGACCGAGAGAGAGACAGAGTCCGAGAGAGAGACCGAGAGAGACACAGGGACCGAGAGAGAGACACAGGGACCGAGAGAGAGACACAGGGACCGAGAGAGAGACAGGGACCGAGAGGGACACAGGGACCGAGAGAGGCTCAGGGACCGAGATAGAGACAGGGACCGAGAGAGAGACACAGGGACCGAGTGAGACACAGGGATCGAGAGAGAGAGACACAGGGAACGAGAGAGACACAGGGACCGAGAGAGACACAGGGACCGAGAGAAACACAGAGACCTAGAGAGAGACACAGGGATCGAGAGCGACACAGGGACCGAGTGAGAGACAGGGACCGAGAGAGACACAGGGACTGAGAGAGAGACACAGGGACCGAGAGAGACACAGGGACCGAGAGAGAGACAGAGTCCGAGAGATAGACAGAGACCGAGAGAGACACAGGGACCGAGAGAGAGACACAGGGACCGAGAGAGAGACACAGGGACCGAGAGAGAGACAGGGACCGAGAGGGACACAGGGACCGAGAGAGGCTCAGGGACCGAGATAGAGACAGGGACCGAGAGAGAGACACAGGGACCGAGTGAGACACAGGGATCGAGAGAGACACAGGGACCGAGATAGAGACAGGGTCCGAGAGAGACACAGGGACCGAGATAGAGACAGGGACCGAGAGAGAGACACAGGGACCGAGAGAGAGACAGGGACCGAGTGAGAGAAACAGGGACCGAGAGAGACACAGGGACCGAGAGAGACACAGGGACCGAGTGAGACACAGGGACCGAGAGAGAGACACAGGGACCGAGAGAGAAACAGGGACCGATAGAGACAGGGTCCGAGAGAGAGACACAGGGACAGAGAGAGAGACAGGAACCGAGAGGGACAAAGGGACCGAGAGAGAGTCAGTGACCGAAAGAGAGACAGGGACCGAGAGAGTCACAGGGACCGAGAGAGACACAGGGACCGAGAGAGACACAGGAACCGAGAGTGACACAGGGACCGAGAGAGAGACACAGGGACTGAGAGTGAGACACAGGGACCGAGAGTGAGACACAGGGACCGAGAGAGACACAGGGACCGAGAGTGAGACACATTGACCGAGTGAGACACTGAGACTGAGAGAGACACAGGGACCGATAGAGACACGGGGACCGAGTGAGACAGAGGGACCGAGAGAGAGACACAGGACCGAGAGAGACACAGGGACCGAGAGAGAGACATGGACCGAGAGAGACACAGGGACCGAGAGAGACACAGGATCCGAGAGAGAGACAGGGACCAAGAGAGACACAGGGACCGAGAGAGACACAGGAACCGAGAGAGAGACAGGGAGGACCGAGAGAGACACAGGGACTGAGAGAGACACAGGGACCGAGAGTGAGACACAGGGACTGAGAGGGAGACAGGGACCAAGAGAGACACAGGGACCGAGAGAGACACAGGGACCGAGAGAGAGACAGGGACCGAGAGAGACACAGGGACTGAGAGAGACACAGGGACCGAGAGTGAGACACAGGGACTGAGAGGGAGACAGGGACCAAGAGAGACACAGGAACCGAGAGAGACACAGGGACCGAGAGTGAGACACAGGGCCGAGAGAGAGATAGGGACCGTGAGAGACACAGGGACCGAGAAAGAAATAGGGATCGAGAGAGAGACACAGGGACCGAGAGAGACACAGGGACCGAGAGAGACACAGGTACCGACTGATACACAGGGACCGAGAGAGGCACAGGGACCGAATGAGACACAGGGACCGGGAGAGAGACAGGGACCGAGAGAGACACAGGGACCGAGAGAGAGACAGGGACCGAGAGAGACACAGGGACCGGGACAGAGACAGGGACCGAGAGAGACACAGGGACCGAGAGAATCACAGGGACCGGGAGAGAGACAGGGTCCGAGAGAGACACAGGGACCAAGAGAGAGAGACAGGGACCGAGAGAGACACAGGACCGAGAGAGTCACAGGGACCGAGAGAGAGATACGGCGACCGAGATAGAGACACAGCGAGCGAGAGAGAGAGACCTGGACCGAGAGAGACACAGGACCGAGAGAGACACAGGGACCGAGAGGGAGACACAGGGACCGAGAGAGAGACACAGGGATCGAGAGAGAAACAGCGACCGAGAGAGAGACACAGGGACCGAGAGATAGACAGAGACCGAGAGATAGACAGAGACCGAGAGAGACAGAGGGACCGTGAGAGAGACAGGGACTGAGAGAGACACAGGGAACGAGAGAGACACGGGGACTGAGTGAGAGACACAGGGACCAAGAGGGACACAGGGACCGAGAGAGAGACTCAGGGACCGAAAGAGAGACAGGGGCCGAGAGAGTCGCAGGGACCGAGAGAGACACAGGGACCGAGAGTGAGACACAGGGACCGAGAGAGAGACACAGGGACCGAGAGAGACACAGGGACCGAGTGAGACACAGGGACCGAGGGAGAGACACAGGGACCGAGAGAGAGACACAGGGACTGAGAGAGACACAGGGACCGAGAGAGAGACACAGGGACCGAGAGAGACAAAGGGACCGAGAGAGAGACACAGGGACCGAGAGAGAGACTGAGGGTCCAAGTGAGAGACTCAGGGACCGAGAGAGAGACTCAGGGACCGAGAGACACACAGGGACCGTGAGAGAGACACAGGGACCGAGAGAGAGACACAGGGACCGAGAGTGAGACACAGGGACCGAGAGAGAGACACAGGGACCGAGAGAGAGACAGGGACCGAGAGGGACACAGGGAACGAGAGAGAGACTCAGGGACCGAGGTAGAGACAGGGACCGAGAGAGAGACAGGGACCGAGATAGAGACACAGGGACCGAGAGAGAGACACAGGGACCGAGTGAGAGACACAGGGACGAAAGAGAGACACAGGGACCGAGTGAGGCACAGGGACCGATAGAGACACAGGGACCGTGAGAGAGAAACAGGGACCTAGAGAGAGACAGGGAGCGAGAGAGACACAGGGACCGAGAGAGACACAGGGACCGAGAGAGAGACGCAGGGACAAAGAGGGACACAGGGAACGAGAGAGAGACACAGGGACCGAGAGAGAGTCACAGGGAACGAGAGAGAGGCACAGGGACTGACAGAGACACAGGGACCGAGAGAGACACTGGAACCGAGAGGGACACAGGGACCGAGAGAGAGACAGGGACTGAGAGAGAGACACAGGTACCGAGAGAGACACAAGGACCGAGAGAGACACAGGGACCGAGAGAGACACAGGGACCGAGAGTGAGACACAGAGACCGAGAGAGACACAGGGACCGAGAGAGAGACACAGGGACCTAGAGTGAGACAGGGACCGAGAGTGAGACAGGGACCGAGAGAGACACAGGGACCGAGAGAGACACAGGGACCGAGAGAGACACAGGGACCGAGAGAGAGACATGGACTGAGAGAGACACAGGGACCGAGTGAGACACAGGGACCGAGAGAGAGACACAGGGACCGAGAGAGAGACATGGAGCGAGAGAGACACAGGGACCGAGTGAGACACAGGGACCGAGAGAGAGACACAGGGACCGAGTGAGAGACACAGGGATCGAGAGAGACACAGGGACCGAGAGAGAGTCACAGGGACCGAGAGAGACACAGGAACCGAGAGTGTGACACAGGGACCGAGAGAGACAAAGGGACCGAGAGAGACTAAGGGACCGAGAGAGAGACTCAGGGACCGAGAGAGACACAGGAACCGAGAGAGAGAGACAGGGACCGAGAGAGACACAGGGACCGAGAGAGACACAGGGACCGAGTGAGACACAGGGACCGAGAGAGACACAGGGAACGAGAGAGACACAGGAACCGAGAGTGTGACACAGGGACCGAGAGAGACAAAGGGACCGAGAGAGACTAAGGGACCGAGAGAGAGACTCAGGGACCGAGAGAGACACAGGGACCGAGAGAGACACAGGGAACGAGAGAGAGACACAGCGACCGAGAGAGAGACACAGGGACGAAAGAGAGACAGGGACCGAGTGAGACACAGGGACTGAGTGAGACACAGGGACCGTGAGAGACAGGGACCGAGTGAGACACAGGGACCGAGTGAGACACAGGGACCGTGAGAGACAGGGACCGAGAGAGAGACACAGGGACCGAGAGAGACACAGGGACCGAGAGAGAGACAGGGACCCAGTGAGACACAGGGACCGAGAGAGACACAGGGACCGAGAGAGACACAGGGACCGAGAGAGACACAGGGACCGAGTGATAAACAGGGAACGAGAGAGAGACACAGGGACCGAGAGAGAGACAGGGAAAGAGTGAGATACAGGGACCATGTGAGAGACACAGGGACCGAGAGAGACACAGGGACCGAGAGAGAGACACAGGGACCGAGAGAGAGACACAGGGACCGAGAGAGACACAGGGACCGAGAGAGACACAAGGACCGAGTGAAAGACACAGGGACCGTGAGAGAGACGCAGGGACCGAGAGAGACGCAGGGACCGAGGGGGACACAGGGACCGAGAGAGACACAGGGACCGAGAGAGACACAGGGAATGAGAGAGACACAGGGACCGAGATAGACACAGGGACCGAGAGAGACACAGGGACCGAGAGAGAGACACAGGGACCGAGAGAGTCACAGGGACCAAGAGAGACACAGGGACCGAGAGAGACACAGGGACCGAGAGAGAGACATGGACTGAGAGGGACACAGGGACCGAGTGAGACACAGGGACCGAGAGAGACACAGGGACCGAGTGAGACACAGGGACCGAGAGAGAGACACAGGGACCGAGAGAGAGACTCAGGGACCGAGAGAGACTCAGGGACCGAGAGAGACACAGGGATCGAGAGAGACACAGAGACCGAGAGAGAGTCAGGGACCAAGAGAGACACAGGGACCGAGAGAGACACAGGGACCGAGAGAGAGACGCAGGGACAAAGAGGGACACAGGGAACGAGAGAGAGACAGGGACCGAGAGTGAGACAGGGACCGAGAGAGACACAGGGACCGAGAGAGACACAGGGACCGAGAGAGAGACACAGGGACCGAGAGAGAGACATGGACTGAGAGAGACACTGGGACCGAGAGAGACACAGGGACCGAGAGAGAGACACAGGGACCGAGTGAGTCACAGGGACCGAGAGAGAGACACAGGGACCGAGTGAGAGACACAGGGATCGAGAGAGACACAGGGACCGAGAGAGACACTGGGACCGAGAGAGACACAGGGACCGAGAGAGAGACACAGGGACCGAGAGAGAGACATGGACCGAGAGAGACACAGGGACCGAGTGAGACACAGGGACCGAGAGAGAGACACAGGGATCGAGTGAGAGACACAGGGATCGAGAGAGACACAGGGACCGAGAGAGAAACAGGGACCGAGAGAGACACAGGGACCGAGAGTGAGACACAGGGACCGAGAGTGACAAAGGGACCGAGAGAGACAAAGGGATCGAGATAGACACAGGGACCGAGAGAGACACAGGGAACGAGAGAGAGACACAGCGACCGAGAGAGAGACACAGGGACCGAGAGAGACAAAGGGACCGAGTGAGAGACACAGGGACGAAAGGGAGACACAGGGACCGAGTGAGACACAGGGACTGAGTGAGACACAGGGACCGTGAGAGACAGGGACCGAGTGAGACACAGGGACCGAGTGAGACACAGGGACCGTGAGAGAGACACAGGGACCGAGTGAGAGACACAGGGACCGAGTGAGACACAGGGACCGTGAGAGACAGGGACCGAGAGAGAGACACAGGGACCGAGAGAGACACAGGGACCGTGAGAGACAGGGACCGAGAGAGAGACACAGGGACCGAGAGAGACACAGGGACCGAGAGAGACACAGGGACCGAGTGAGAGACACAGGGATCGAGAGAGACACAGGGACCGAGAGAGACAAAGGGACCGAGAGAGACAAAGGGACCGAGAGAGAGACTCAGGGACCGAGAGATACACAGGGACCGAGAGAGAGACACAGCGACCGAGAGAGACACAGGGACCGAGAGAGAGACACAGGGACCGAGAGAGACACAGGGACCGAGAGAGAGACACAGCGACCGAGAGAGACATAGGAACCCAGAGAGAGTCACAGCGACCGAGAGAGACACAGGGACCGAGAGAGAGACTCAGGGACCGAGAGAGAAACAGGGACCGAGAGAGAGAGATACAGGGACCGAGAGAGACACAGGGACCGAGTGAGAGACACAGGGACGAAAGGGAGACACAGGGACCGAGTGAGACACAGGGACTGAGTGAGACACAGGGACCGTGAGAGACAGGGACCGAGTGAGACACAGGGACCGAGTGAGACACAGGGACCGTGAGAGACAGGGACCGAGAGAGAGACACAGGGACCGAGAGAGACACAGGGACCGAGAGAGAGACAGGGACCCAGTGAGACACAGGGACCGAGAGAGAGACAGGGACCCAGTGAGACACAGGGACCGAGTGAGAAACAGGGACCAAGAGAGAGACACAGGGACCGAGAGAGAGACAGGGACCGAGTGAGACACAGGGACCATGTGAGAGACACAGGGACCGAGAGAGACACAGGGACCGAGAGAGAGACACAGGGACCGATAGAGAGACACAGGGACCGAGAGAGACACAGGGACCGAGAGAGACACAAGGACCGAGTGAGAGACACAGGGGCCGAGAGAGAGACGTAGGGACCGAGAGAGACGCAGGGACCGAGGGAGACACAGGGACCGAGGGAGACACAGGGACCGAGAGAGGCACAGGGACCGAGAAAGACACAGGGACCGAGGGAGAGACACGGGGACCGAGAGAGAGACACAGGGACCGAGAGAGACACAGGGACCGAGAGAGAGACACAGGGACCGAGAGAGACACAGGGACCGAGAGAGACACAGGGACCGAGAGAGAGACACAGGGACCGAGAGAGACACAGGGACCGTGAGAGACAGGGACCGAGAGAGAGACACAGGGACCGAGAGAGACACAGGGACCGAGAGAGACGCTGGGACTGAGAGTGCGACACAGGGACCGCGAGAGACACAGGGACCGAGAGAGAGACACAGGGACCGACAGAGAGACAGGGTCCGAGAGTGAGACAGGGACCGAGAGAGACATAGGGACCGAGAGAGACACAGGGACCGAGAGTGAGACACAGGGACCGAGAAAGACAAAGGGACCGAGAGAGAGACTCAGGGACCGAGAGAGACACAGGGACCGAGAGAGACACAGGGACCGAGAGAGAGACAGCGACCGAGAGAGAGACACAGCGACCGAGAGAGACATAGGATCCCAGAGAGAGACACAGCGACCGAGAGAGACACAGGGACCGAGAGAGAGACTCAGGGACCGAGAAAGACACAGGGACCGACAGAGAGACACAGGGACCGAGAGAGACACAGGGACGAAAGAGAGACACAAGGACTGAGTGAGACACAGGGACTGAGTGAGACACAGGGACCGAGAGAGACACAGGGACCGAGTGAGACACAGGGACCGAGTGAGACACAGGGACCGTGAGAGACAGGGACCGAGAGAGAGACACAGGGACCGAGAGAGACACAGGGACCGAGAGAGAGACAGGGACCCAGTGAGACACAGGGACCGAGAGAGACACAGGGACCGAGAGAGACACAGGGACCGATAGAGACACAGGGACCGAGTGAGAAACAGGGACCGAGACAGAGACACAGGGACCGAGAGAGTTACAGGGACCGAGTGAGGCACAGGGACCATGTGAGAGACACAGGGACTGAGAGAGACACAGGGACCGTGAGAGAGACACAGGGACTGAGAGAGAGAGACACAGGGACCGAGAGAGACACAGGGAACGAGGGAGACACGGGGACCGAGAGAGACACAGGGACCGAGAGAGACACAGGGAATGAGAGAGACACAGGGACCGAGAGAGACACAGGGGCCGAGAGAGAGACACAGGGATCGAGAGAGACACAGGGACCGAGTGAGAGACAGGGACCGAGAGAGGCACAGGGACCGAGAAAGACACGGGGACCGAGAGAGAGACACAGGGACCGAGAGAGTGACAGGGACCGAGAGGGACACAGGGACCGAGAGAGAGACTCAGGGACCGAGAGAGACACAGGGATCGAGACAGAGACACAGGGAAAGAGAGAGAGACAGGGACCGAGAGTGAGACAGGGACCGAGAGAGACACAGGGACCGAGAGAGAGACACAGGGACCGAGAGAGACACAGGGACCGAGACAGAGACACAGGGAAAGAGAGAGAGAGACAGGGACCGAGAGTGAGACAGGGACCGAGAGAGACACAGGGACCGAGAGAGACACAGGGACCGAGTGAGGCACAGGGACCGATAGAGACACAGGGACCGTGAGAGAGAAACAGGGACCGAGAGAGAGACAGGGAGCGAGAGAGACACAGGGACCGAGAGAGACACAGGAACCGAGAGAGAGTCTGGGAGTAAGAGAGACACAGGGACCGAGAGAGACACAGGGACCGAGAGAGACACAGGGAACGAGAGAGAGACACAGGGACCGAGAGAGAGACAGAGGGAACGAGAGAGAGGCACAGGGACTGACAGAGAGACAGGGACCGAGAGAGACACTGGAACAGAGAGGGACACAGGGACCGAGAGAGAGACAGGGACCGAGTGAGACACAGGGACCGAGAGAGAGACACAGGCACCGAGAGAGAGACACAGGGACCGAGAGAGACACAGGGACTGAGAGAGAGACACAGGTACCGAGAGAGACACAAGGACCGAGAGAGACACAGGGACCGAGAGTGAGACACAGAGACCGAGAGAGACACAGGGACAGAGAGAGACACAGGGACCGAGAGAGAGACAGGGACCGAGAGTGAGACAGGGACCGAGAGAGACACAGGGACCGAGAGAGACACAGGGACCGAGAGAGAGACATGGACTGAGAGAGACACAGGGACCGAGTGAGACACAGGGACCGAGAGAGAGACACAGGGACCGAGAGAGAGACATGGACCGAGAGAGACACAGGGACCGAGTGAGACACAGGGACCGAGAGAGAGACACAGGGACCGAGTGAGAGACACAGGGATCGAGAGAGACACAGGGACCGAGAGAGACACAGGGACCGAGAGAGACACAGGGACCGAGAGTGAGACACAGGGACCGAGAGAGACAAAGGGACCGAGAGAGACTAAGGTACCGAGAGAGAGACTCAGGGACCGAGAGAGACACAGGGACCGAGAGAGACACAGGGAACGAGAGAGAGACACAGCGACCGAGAGAGACACAGGGACCGAGTGAGAGACACAGGGACGAAAGAGAGACTCAGGGACCGAGTGAGACACAGGGACTGTGTGAGACACAGGGACCGTGAGAGACAGGGACCGAGTGAGACACAGGGACCGAGTGAGACACAGGGACCGTGAGAGACAGGGACCGAGAGAGAGACACAGGGACCGAGAGAGACACAGGGACCGAGAGAGAGACAGGGACCCAGTGAGACACAGGGACCGAGAGAGACACAGGGACCGAGTGAGACACAGGGACCGAGAGAGACACAGGGACCGAGAGAGACACAGGGACCGAGTGAGAAACAGGGACCGAGAGAGAGAGACACAGGGACCGAGAGAGAGACAGGGAGCGAGTGAGATACAGGGACCATGTGAGAGACACAGGGACCGAGAGAGACACAGGGACCGAGAGAGAGACACAGGGACCGAGAGAGAGACACAGGGATCGAGAGAGACACAGGGACCGAGAGAGACACAGGGACCGAGAGAGACACAGGGACCGAGAGTGAGACACAGGGACCGAGAGAGACACAGGGACCGAGAGAGACACAGGGAACGAGAGAGAGACACAGCGACCGAGAGAGAGACACAGGGACCGAGAGAGACACAGGGACCGAGTGAGAGACACAGGGACGAAAGAGAGACTCAGGGACCGAGTGAGACACAGGGACTGAGTGAGACACAGGGACCGTGAGAGACAGGGACCGAGTGAGACACAGGGACCGAGTGAGACACAGGGACCGTGAGAGACAGGGACCGAGAGAGAGACACAGGGACCGAGAGAGACACAGCGACCGAGAGAGAGACAGGGACCCAGTGAGACACAGGGACCGAGAGAGACACAGGGACCGAGTGAGACACAGGGACCGAGAGAGACACAGGGACCGAGTGAGAAACAGGGACCGAGAGAGAGACACAGGGACCGAGAGAGAGACAGGGAACGAGTGAGATACAGGGACCATGTGTGAGACACATGGACCGAGAGAGACACAGGGACCGAGAGAGAGACACAGGGACCGAGAGAGAGACACAGGGACCGAGAGAGACACAGGGACCGAGAGAGACACAAGGACCGAGTGAAAGACACAGGGACCGAGAGAGACACAGGGAATGAGAGAGTCACAGGGACCGAGAGAGACACAGGGACCGAGAGAGACACAGGGACCGAGAGAGTCACAGGGACCGAGAGAGACACAGGGACCGAGAGAGACACAGGGACCGAGAGAGAGACATGGACTGAGAGAGACACAGGGACCGAGTGAGACACAGGGACCGAGAGAGAGACACAGGGACCGAGAGAGAGACATGGACCGAGAGAGACACAGGGACCGAGTGAGACACAGGGACCGAGAGAGAGACACAGGGATCGAGAGAGACACAGGGACCGAGAGAGACACAGGGACCGAGAGTGTGACACAGGGACCGAGAGAGACAAAGGGACCGAGAGAGACAAAGGGACCGAGAGAGAGACTCAGGGACCGAGAGAGACACACGGACCGAGAGAGACACAGGGATCGAGAGAGACACAGGGACCGAGAGAGAGTCAGGGACCAAGAGAGACACAGGGACCGAGAGAGACACAGGGACCGAGAGAGAGACGCAGGGACAAAGAGGGACACAGGGAACGAGAGAGAGACAGGGACCGAGAGTGAGACAGGGACCGAGAGAGACACAGGGACCGAGAGAGACACAGGGACCGAGAGAGAGATATGGACTGAGAGAGACACAGGGACCGAGTGAGACACAGGGACCGAGAGATAGACACAGGGACCGAGAGAGAGACATGGACCGAGAGAGACACAGGGACCGAGTGAGACACAGGGACCGAGGGAGAGAGACACAGGGACCGAGTGAGAGACACAGGGATCGAGAGAGACACAGGGACCGAGAGAGACACTGGGACCGAGAGAGACACAGGGACCGAGAGAGAGACACAGGGACCGAGAGAGAGACATGGACCGAGAGAGACACAGGGACCGAGTGAGACACAGGGACCGAGAGAGAGACACAGGGACCGAGTGAGAGACACAGGGATCGAGAGAGACACAGGGACCGAGAGAGACACAGGGACCGAGAGAGACACAGGGACCGAGAGTGAGACACAGGGACCGAGAGAGAGACAGGGACCGAGAGAGACACAGGGACCGAGAGAGACACAGGAACCGAGAGAGAGACATGGACTGAGAGAGACACAGGGACCGAGAGAGACACAGGAACCGAGAGAGAGACATGGACTGAGAGAGACACAGGGACCGAGTGAGACACAGGGACCGAGTGAGAGACACAGGGACCGAGAGAGAGACATGGAGCGAGAGAGACACAGGGACCGAGTGAGACACAGGGACCGAGAGAGAGACACAGGGACCGAGTGAGAGACACAGGGATCGAGAGAGACACAGGGACCGAGAGAGACACAGGGACCGAGAGTGAGACACAGGGACCGAGAGTGAGACACAGGGACCGAGAGAGACTAAGGGACCGAGAGAGAGACTCAGGGACCGAGAGAGACACAGGGACCGAGAGAGACACAGGGAACGAGAGTGAGACAAAGCGACCGAGAGAGAGACACAGGGACCGAGAGAGACACAGGGACCGAGTGAGAGACACAGGGACGAAAGAGAGACTCAGGGACCGAGTGAGACACAGGGACTGAGTGAGACACAGGGACCGTGAGAGACAGGGACCGAGTGAGACACAGGGACCGAGTGAGACACAGGGACCTTGAGAGACAGGGACCGAGAGAGAGACACAGGGACCGAGAGAGACACAGGGACCGAGAGAGAGACAGGGACCCAGTGAGACACAGGGACCGAGAGAGACACAGGGACCGAGAGAGACACAGGGACCGAGAGAGACACAGGGACCGAGTGAGAAACAGGGACCGAGAGAGAGACACAGGGACCGAGAGAGAGACAGGGAACGAGTGAGATACAGGGACCATGTGAGAGACACAGGGACCGAGAGAGACACAGGGACCGAGAGAGAGACACAGGGACCAAGAGAGAGACACAGGGACCGAGAGAGACACAGGGACGGAGAGAGACACAAGGACCGAGTGAAAGACACAGGGACCGAGAGAGACACAGGGAATGAGAGAGACACAGGGACCGAGAGAGACACAGGGACCGAGAGAGAGACATGGACCGAGAGAGAGACACAGGGACCGAGAGAGAGACATGGACCGAGAGAGACACAGGGACCGAGTGAGACAAAGGGACCGAGAGAGAGACACAGGGATCGAGAGAGACACAGGGACCGAGAGAGAGACATGGACTGAGAGAGACACAGGGACCGAGAGAGAGAGACACAGGGACCGAGTGAGAGACACAGGGATCGAGAGAGACACAGGGACCGAGAGAGACACTGGGACCGAGAGAGACACAGGGACCGAGAGAGAGACAGGGACCGAGAGAGACACAGGGACCGAGAGAGACACAGGGACCAAGAGAGAGACATGGACTGAGAGAGACACAGGGACCGAGTGAGACACAGGGACCGAGAGATAGACACAGGGACCGAGAGAGAGACACAGGGACCGAGAGATAGACACAGGGACCGAGAGAGACACAGGGACCGAGTGAGACACAGGGACCGAGAGAGAGAGACACAGGGACCGAGTGAGAGACACAGGGATCGAGAGAGACACAGGGACCGAGAGAGACACTGGGACCGAGAGAGACACAGGGACCGAGAGAGAGACACAGGGACCGAGAGAGAGACATGGACCGAGAGAGACACAGGGACCGAGTGAGACACAGGGACCGAGAGAGAGACACAGGGACCGAGTGAGAGACACAGGGATCGAGAGAGACACAGGGACCGAGAGAGACACAGGGACCGAGAGAGACACAGGGACCGAGAGTGAGACACAGGGACCGAGAGAGAGACAGGGACCGAGAGTGAGACACGGACCGAGAGAGACACAGGGACCGAGAGAGACACAGGAACCGAGAGAGAGACATGGACTGAGAGAGACACAGGGACCGAGTGAGACACAGGGACCGAGAGAGAGACACAGGGACCGAGAGAGAGACATGGAGCGAGAGAGACACAGGGACCGAGTGAGACACAGGGACCGAGAGAGAGACACAGGGACCGAGTGAGAGACACAGGGATCGAGAGAGACACAGGGACCGAGAGAGACACAGGGACCGAGAGTGAGACACAGGGACCGAGAGTGAGACACAGGGACCGAGAGAGACTAAGGGACCGAGAGAGAGACTCAGGGACCGAGAGAGACACAGGGACCGAGAGAGACACAGGGAACGAGAGAGAGACAAAGCGACCGAGAGAGAGACACAGGGACCGAGAGAGACACAGGGACCGAGTGAGAGACACAGGGACGAAAGAGAGACTCAGGGACCGAGTGAGACACAGGGACTGAGTGAGACACAGGGACCGTGAGAGACAGGGACCGAGTGAGACACAGGGACCGAGTGAGACACAGGGACCGTGAGAGACAGGGACCGAGAGAGAGACACAGGGACCGAGAGAGACACAGGGACCGAGAGAGAGACAGGGACCCAGTGAGACACAGGGACCGAGAGAGACACAGGGACCGAGAGAGACACAGGGACCGAGAGAGACACAGGGACCGAGTGAGAAACAGGGACCGAGAGAGAGACACAGGGACCGAGAGAGAGACAGGGAACGAGTGAGATACAGGGACCATGTGAGAGACACAGGGACCGAGAGAGACACAGGGACCGAGAGAGAGACACAGGGACCGAGAGAGAGACACAGGGACCGAGAGAGACACAGGGACCGAGAGAGACACAAGGACCGAGTGAAAGACACAGGGACCGAGAGAGACACAGGGAATGAGAGAGACACAGGGACCGAGAGAGACACAGGGACCGAGAGAGAGACACAGGGACCGAGAGAGAGACATGGACCGAGAGAGAGACACAGGGACCGAGAGAGAGACATGGACCGAGAGAGACACAGGGACCGAGTGAGACACAGGGACCGAGAGAGAGACACAGGGACCGAGAGAGAGACATGGACCGAGAGAGACACAGGGACCGAGTGAGACACAGGGACCGAGAGAGAGACACAGGGATCGAGAGAGACACAGGGACCGAGAGAGACACAGGGACCGAGAGAGACACAGGGACCGAGAGTGTGACACAGGGACCGAGAGAGACAAAGGGACCGAGAGAGACAAAGGGACCGAGAGAGAGACTCAGGGACCGAGAGAGACACAGGGACCGAGAGAGACACAGGGACCGAGAGAGACACAGGGACCGAGAGAGAGACGCAGGGACAAAGAGGGACACAGGGAACGAGAGAGAGACAGGGACCGAGAGTGAGACAGGGACCGAGAGAGACACAGGGACCGAGTGAGACACAGGGACCGAGAGAGAGACACAGGGACCGAGAGAGAGACATGGACCGAGTGAGACACAGGGACCGAGTGAGACACAGGGACCGAGAGAGAGAGACACAGGGACCGAGTGAGAGACACAGGGATCGAGAGAGACACAGGGACCGAGAGAGACACTGGGACCGAGAGAGACACAGGGACCGAGAGAGAGACACAGGGACCGAGAGAGAGACATGGACCGAGAGAGACACAGGGACCGAGTGAGGCACAGGGACCGAGAGAGAGACACAGGGACCGAGTGAGAGACACAGGGATCGAGAGAGACAAAGGGACCGAGAGAGAGACACAGGGACCGAGAGAGACACAGGGACCGAGAGAGACAGAGGGACCGAGAGTGAGACACAGGGACCGAGAGAGACAAAGGGACCGAGAGAGACACAGGGAACGAGAGAGAGACACAGCGACCGGCAGAGAGACACAGGGACCGAGAGAGACACCGGGACCGAGTGAGAGACACAGGGACGAAAGAGAGACACAGGGACCGAGTGAGACACAGGGACTGAGTGAGACACAGGGACCGTGAGAGACAGGGACCGAGTGAGACACAGGGACCGAGTGAGACACAGGGACCGTGAGAGACAGGGACCGAGAGAGAGACACAGGGACCGAGAGAGACACAGGGACCGAGAGAGAGACAGGGACCCAGTGAGACACAGGGACCGAGTGAGACACAGGGACCGAGCGAGAGACACAGGGACCGAGTGAGAGACACAGGGATCGAGAGAGACACAGGGACCGAGAGAGACACAGGGACCGAGAGTGAGACACAGGGACCGAGAGAGGCAAAGGGACCGAGAGAGACAAAGGGACCGAGAGACAGACTCAGGGACCGAGAGAGACACAGGGACCGAGAGAGAGACAGGGACCCAGTGAGACACAGGGACCGAGTGAGACACAGGGACCGAGCGAGAGACACAGGGACCGAGTGAGTGACACAGGGACCGAGAGAGACAAAGGGACCGAGAGAGACACAGGGACCGAGAGTGAGACACAGGGACCGAGAGAGACAAAGGGACCGAGAGAGACAAAGGGACCGAGAGAGAGACTCAGGGACCGAGAGAGACACAGGGACCGAGAGAGACACAGGGACCGAGAGAGAGACACAGCGAACAGAGAGACACAGGGACCGAGAGAGAGACACAGGGACCGAGAGAGACACAGGGACCGAGAGAGACACAGGGACCGAGAGAGAGACACAGGGACCGAGAGAGACACAGGGACCGATAGAGAGACACAGGGACCGAGAGAGACACAGGGACCGAGAGAGAGACACAGGGACCGAGAGAGACACAGGGACCGTGAGAGACAGGGACCGAGTGAGACACAGGGACCGAGTGAGACACAGGGACCGTGAGAGACAGGGACCGAGAGAGAGACACAGCGAACAGAGAGACACAGGGACCGAGAGAGAGACACAGGGACCGAGAGAGACACAGGGACCGAGAGAGACACAGGGACCGAGAGAGAGACACAGGGACCGAGAGAGACACAGGGACCGATAGAGAGACACAGGGACCGAGAGAGACACAGGGACCGAGAGAGAGACACAGGGACCGAGAGAGACACAGGGACCGTGAGAGACAGGGACCGAGTGAGACACAGGGACCGAGTGAGACACAGGGACCGTGAGAGACAGGGACCGAGAGAGAGACACAGGGACCGAGAGAGACGCTGGGACTTAGAGAGAGACACAGGGACCGAGAGAGACAAAGGGACCGCGAGAGACACAGGGACCGAGAGAGAGACACAGGGACCGACAGAGAGACAGGGTCCGAGAGTGAGACAGGGACCGAGAGAGACATAGGGACCGAGAGAGACACAGGGACCGAGAGTGAGACACAGGGACCGAGAGAGACAAAGGGACCGAGAGAGAGACTCAGGGACCGAGAGAGACACAGGGACCGAGAGAGACACAGGGACCGAGAGAGACACAGGGACCGAGAGAGAGACAGCGACCGAGAGAGAGACACAGCGACCGAGAGAGACATAGGATCCCAGAGAGAGACACAGCGACCGAGAGAGACACAGGGACCGAGAGAGAGACTCAGGGACCGAGAAAGACACAGGGACCGAGAGAGAGACACAGGGACCGAGAGAGACACAGGGACCGAGTGAGAGACACAGGGACGAAAGAGAGACACAAGGACTGAGTGAGACACAGGGACTGAGTGAGACACAGGGACCGTGAGAGACAGGGACCGAGTGAGACACAGGGACCGAGTGAGACACAGGGACCGTGAGAGACAGGGACCGAGAGAGAGACACAGGGACCGAGAGAGACACAGGGACCGATAGAGACACAGGGACCGAGAAAGACACAGGGACCGATAGAGACACAGGGACCGATAGAGACACAGGGACCGATAGAGACACAGGGACCGAGAAAGACACAGGGACCGAGAAAGACACAGGGACCGATAGAGACACAGGGACCGATAGAGACACAGGGACCGAGTGAGAAACAGGGACCGAGACAGAGACACAGGGACCGAGAGAGTGACAGGGACCGAGTGAGGCACAGGGACCATGTGAGAGACACAGGGACCGAGAGAGACACAGGGACCGAGAGAGAGACACAGGGACCGAGAGGGAGACACAGGGACCGAGAGAGACACAGGGACCGAGAGAAACACAAGGACCGAGTGAGAGACACAGGGACCGAGAGAGACGCAGGGACCGAGGGAGACACAGGGACCGAGAGAGACACAGGGACCGAGAGAGACACAGGGAATGAGAGAGACACAGGGACCGAGAGAGACACAGGGACTGAGAGAGACACAGGGACCGAGAGAGAGACACAGGGGCCGAGAGAGACACACAGGGATCGAGAGAGACACAGGGACCGAGAGAGAGACACAGGGACAAAGAGGGTCACAGGGAACGAGAGAGAGACACAGGGACCGAGAGAGAGACACAGGGACCGAGAGAGAGACACAGGGACAAAGAGGGTCACAGGGAACGAGAGAGAGACACAGGGACCGAGAGTGAGACACAGGGACCGAGAGAGACACAGGGACCGAGAGAGAGACACAGGGACCGAGAGAGACACAGGGACCGAGAGTGAGACACAGGGACCGAGAGAGACACAGGGACCGAGAGAGAGACACAGGGACCGAGAGAGACACAGGGACCGAGAGAGACGCTGGGACTGAGAGAGAGACACAGGGACCGAGAGAGACACAAGGACCGAGAGAGACACAGGGACCGAGAGAGACACAGGGACCGAGAGTGAGACAGGGACCGAGAGTGAGACAGGGACCGAGAGAGACACAGGGACCGAGAGAGACACAGGGAACGAGAGAGAGACACAGGGACCGAGAGAGAGACACAGGGACCGAGAGAGACACAGGGACCGATAGAGACACAGGGACCGAGTGAGAAACAGGGACCGAGACAGAGACACAGGGACCGAGAGAGTGACAGGGACCGAGTGAGGCACAGGGACCATGTGAGAGACACAGGGACCGAGAGAGACACAGGGACCGAGAGAGAGACACAGGGACCGAGAGGGAGACACAGGGACCGAGAGAGACACAGGGACCGAGAGAAACACAAGGACCGAGTGAGAGACACAGGGACCGAGAGAGACGCAGGGACCGAGGGAGACACAGGGACCGAGAGAGACACAGGGACCGAGAGAGACACAGGGAATGAGAGAGACACAGGGACCGAGAGAGACACAGGGACTGAGAGAGACACAGGGACCGAGAGAGAGACAGGGACCGAGAGAGAGACACAGGGACCGAGAGAGAGACAGGGACCGAGAGAGAGACACAGGGGCCGAGAGAGACACACAGGGATCGAGAGAGACACAGGGACCGAGAGAG
The DNA here is from genome assembly GCF_965287045.1 of Carcharhinus amblyrhynchos. Classification (NCBI taxonomy): domain Eukaryota; kingdom Metazoa; phylum Chordata; class Chondrichthyes; order Carcharhiniformes; family Carcharhinidae; genus Carcharhinus; species Carcharhinus amblyrhynchos. Next base: position 127,410 of record NW_027650111.1, read on the forward strand.
AGACACAGGGACAAAGAGGGTCACAGGGAACGAGAGAGAGACACAGGGACCGAGAGAGAGACACAGGGACCGAGAGAGAGACACAGGGACAAAGAGGGTCACAGGGAACGAGAGAGAGACACGGGGACCGAGAGTGAGACACAGGGACCGAGAGAGACACAGGGACCGAGAGAGAGACACAGGGACCGAGAGAGACACAGGGACCGAGAGTGAGACACAGGGACCGAGAGAGACACAGGGACCGAGAGAGAGACACAGGGACCGAGAGAGACACAGGGACCGAGAGAGACGCTGGGACTGAGAGAGAGACACAGGGACCGAGAGAGACACAAGGACCGAGAGAGACACAGGGACCGAGAGAGACACAGGGACCGAGAGTGAGACAGGGACCGAGAGTGAGACAGGGACCGAGAGAGACACAGGGACCGAGAGAGACACAGGGAACGAGAGAGAGACACAGGGACCGAGAGAGAGACACAGGGACCGAGAGAGACTCTGGGACGGAGAGAGAGACACAGGGACCGAGAGAGACACAGGGACCGAGAGAGAGACAGGGACCGAGAGAGAGACACAGGGACCGAGAGAGACACAGGGACCGAGAGAGAGACAGGTACCGAGAGAGACACCGGGACTGAGAGAGACACAGGGACCATGGAGAGACAGGGGCCGAGAGAGAGACACAGGGACCGAGAGAGACTCTGGGACGGAGAGAGAGACACAGGGACCGAGAGAGACACAGGGAACGAGAGAGACACAGGGACAGAAAGAGTAACACAGGGACCGAGTTAGACACAGGAACCGAGAGAGAGACACAGCGAGCGAGAGAGACACAGGGACCGAGATAGACACAGGGACCGAGAGAGACACTGGGACCGAGAGAGACACTGGGTCAGAGAGAGACACAGGGACCGAGTGAGAGACACAGGGACCTAGTGAGACACAGGGACCGAGAGAGACACAGGGACCGAGAGTGAGACACAGGGACCAAGAGAGACACAGCGACCGAGTGAGACACAGGGACCGAGCGAGACACAGGGACCGAGAGAGACACAGGGACTGAGAGTGAGACACAGGGACCGAGAGAGACACAGGGACCTAGAGACAGACACAGGGACCGAGAGTGAGACAGGGACCGAGAGTGAGACAGGGACCGGAGAGACACAGGGACCGAGAGAGAGACACAGGGACCGAGAGAGACGCTGGGACTGAGATTGAGACACAGGGACCGAGAGAGACACAGGGACCGAGGGAGACACAGGGACCGAGAGAGAGACACAGGGACCGAGAGAGAGACAGGGACCGAGAGTGAGACAGGGACTGAGAGTGAGACAGGGACCGAGAGAGACACAGGGACCGAGAGAGACACAGGGACCGAGAGAGAGACACAGGGACCGAGAGAGACACAGGGACCGAGAGAGACACAGGGACCGAGAGAGAGACACAGGGACCGAGAGAGACGCTGGGACCGAGAGAGAGACACAGGGACCGAGAGAGAGACAGGGACCGAGAGTGAGACAGGGACCGAGAGAGACACAGGGACCGAGAGAGACACAGGGACCGAGAGAGAGACACAGGGACCGAGTGAGACACAGGGACCGAGAGAGACACAGGGACCGAGAGAGACACAGGGAACGAGAGTGAGACACAGGGACCGAGAGAGACACAGGGACCGAGAGAGAGACACAGGGACCGAGAGAGAGACAGGGACCGAGAGTGAGACAGGGACCGAGAGAGACACAGGGACCGAGAGAGAGACACAGGGACCGAGAGAGAGACAGGGACCGAGAGTGAGACACAGGGACCGAGAGAGACAAAGGGACCGAGAGAGACAAAGGGACCGAGAGAGAGACACAGGGACCGAGAGAGACACAGGGACCGAGAGAGACACAGGGACCGAGAGAGAGACACAGGGACCGAGAGAGACGCTGGGACCGAGAGAGAGACACAGGGACCGAGAGAGAGACAGGGACCGAGAGTGAGACAGGGACCGAGAGAGACACAGGGACCGAGAGAGAGACACAGGGACCGAGTGAGACACAGGGACCGAGAGAGACACAGGGACCGAGAGAGACACAGGGACCGAGAGTGAGACACAGGGACCGAGAGAGACACAGGGACCGAGAGAGACACAGGGACCGAGAGAGAGACACAGGGACCGAGTGAGACACAGGGACCGAGAGAGACACAGGGACCGTGAGAGACAGGGACCGAGTGAGACACAGGGACCGAGTGAGACACAGGGACCGTGAGAGACAGGGACCGAGAGAGAGACACAGGGACCGAGAGAGACGCTGGGACTTAGAGAGAGACACAGGGACCGAGAGAGACACAGGGACCGCGAGAGACACAGGGACCGAGAGAGAGACACAGGGACCGACAGAGAGACAGGGTCCGAGAGTGAGACAGGGACCGAGAGAGACATAGGGACCGAGAGAGACACAGGGACCGAGAGTGAGACACAGGGACCGAGAGAGACAAAGGGACCGAGAGAGAGACTCAGGGACCGAGAGAGACACAGGGACCGAGAGAGACACAGGGACCGAGAGAGACACAGGGACCGAGAGAGAGACAGCGACCGAGAGAGAGACACAGCGACCGAGAGAGACATAGGATCCCAGAGAGAGACACAGCGACCGAGAGAGACACAGGGACCGAGAGAGAGACTCAGGGACCGAGAAAGACACAGGGACCGAGAGAGAGACACAGGGACCGAGAGAGACACAGGGACCGAGTGAGAGACACAGGGACGAAAGAGAGACACAAGGACTGAGTGAGACACAGGGACTGAGTGAGACACAGGGACCGTGAGAGACAGGGACCGAGTGAGACACAGGGACCGAGTGAGACACAGGGACCGTGAGAGACAGGGACCGAGAGAGAGACACAGGGACCGAGAGAGACACAGGGACCGAGAGAGAGACAGGGACCCAGTGAGACACAGGGACCGAGAGAGACACAGGGACCGAGAAAGACACAGGGACCGATAGAGACACAGGGACCGATAGAGACACAGGGACCGAGTGAGAAACAGGGACCGAGACAGAGACACAGGGACCGAGAGAGTGACAGGGACCGAGTGAGGCACAGGGACCATGTGAGAGACACAGGGACCGAGAGAGACACAGGGACCGAGAGAGAGACACAGGGACCGAGAGGGAGACACAGGGACCGAGAGAGACACAGGGACCGAGAGAAACACAAGGACCGAGTGAGAGACACAGGGACCGAGAGAGACGCAGGGACCGAGGGAGACACAGGGACCGAGAGAGACACAGGGACCGAGAGAGACACAGGGAATGAGAGAGACACAGGGACCGAGAGAGACACAGGGACTGAGAGAGACACAGGGACCGAGAGAGAGACACAGGGGCCGAGAGAGACACACAGGGATCGAGAGAGACACAGGGACCGAGAGAGAGACACAGGGACAAAGAGGGTCACAGGGAACGAGAGAGAGACACAGGGACCGAGAGAGAGACACAGGGACCGAGAGAGAGACACAGGGACAAAGAGGGTCACAGGGAACGAGAGAGAGACACAGGGACCGAGAGTGAGACACAGGGACCGAGAGAGACACAGGGACCGAGAGAGAGACACAGGGACCGAGAGAGACACAGGGACCGAGAGTGAGACACAGGGACCGAGAGAGACACAGGGACCGAGAGAGAGACACAGGGACCGAGAGAGACACAGGGACCGAGAGAGACGCTGGGACTGAGAGAGAGACACAGGGACCGAGAGAGACACAAGGACCGAGAGAGACACAGGGACCGAGAGAGACACAGGGACCGAGAGTGAGACAGGGACCGAGAGTGAGACAGGGACCGAGAGAGACACAGGGACCGAGAGAGACACAGGGAACGAGAGAGAGACACAGGGACCGAGAGAGAGACACAGGGACCGAGAGAGACTCTGGGACGGAGAGAGAGACACAGGGACCGAGAGAGACACAGGGACCGAGAGAGAGACAGGGACCGAGAGAGAGACACAGGGACCGAGAGAGACACAGGGACCGAGAGAGAGACAGGTACCGAGAGAGACACCGGGACTGAGAGAGACACAGGGACCATGGAGAGACAGGGGCCGAGAGAGAGACACAGGGACCGAGAGAGACTCTGGGACGGAGAGAGAGACACAGGGACCGAGAGAGACACAGGGAACGAGAGAGACACAGGGACAGAAAGAGTAACACAGGGACCGAGTTAGACACAGGAACCGAGAGAGAGACACAGCGAGCGAGAGAGACACAGGGACCGAGATAGACACAGGGACCGAGAGAGACACTGGGACCGAGAGAGACACAGGGACCGAGTGAGACACAGGGACCGAGAGAGAGACACAGGGATCGAGAGAGACACAGGGACCGAGAGAGACACAGGGACCGAGAGAGACACAGGGACCGAGAGTGTGACACAGGGACCGAGAGAGACAAAGGGACCGAGAGAGACAAAGGGACCGAGAGAGAGACTCAGGGACCGAGAGAGACACAGGGACCGAGAGAGACACAGGGACCGAGAGAGACACAGGGACCGAGAGAGACACAGGGACCGAGAGAGAGACGCAGGGACAAAGAGGGACACAGGGAACGAGAGAGAGACAGGGACCGAGAGTGAGACAGGGACCGAGAGAGACACAGGGACCGAGTGAGACACAGGGACCGAGAGAGAGACACAGGGACCGAGAGAGAGACATGGACCGAGTGAGACACAGGGACCGAGTGAGACACAGGGACCGAGAGAGAGAGACACAGGGACCGAGTGAGAGACACAGGGATCGAGAGAGACACAGGGACCGAGAGAGACACTGGGACCGAGAGAGACACAGGGACCGAGAGAGAGACACAGGGACCGAGAGAGAGACATGGACCGAGAGAGACACAGGGACCGAGTGAGGCACAGGGACCGAGAGAGAGACACAGGGACCGAGTGAGAGACACAGGGATCGAGAGAGACAAAGGGACCGAGAGAGAGACACAGGGACCGAGAGAGACACAGGGACCGAGAGAGACACAGGGACCGAGAGTGAGACACAGGGACCGAGAGAGACAAAGGGACCGAGAGAGACACAGGGAACGAGAGAGAGACACAGCGACCGAGAGAGAGACACAGGGACCGAGAGAGACACCGGGACCGAGTGAGAGACACAGGGACGAAAGAGAGACACAGGGACCGAGTGAGACACAGGGACTGAGTGAGACACAGGGACCGTGAGAGACAGGGACCGAGTGAGACACAGGGACCGAGTGAGACACAGGGACCGTGAGAGACAGGGACCGAGAGAGAGACACAGGGACCGAGAGAGACACAGGGACCGAGAGAGAGACAGGGACCCAGTGAGACACAGGGACCGAGTGAGACACAGGGACCGAGCGAGAGACACAGGGACCGAGTGAGAGACACAGGGATCGAGAGAGACACAGGGACCGAGAGAGACACAGGGACCGAGAGTGAGACACAGGGACCGAGAGAGGCAAAGGGACCGAGAGAGACAAAGGGACCGAGAGACAGACTCAGGGACCGAGAGAGACACAGGGACCGAGAGAGAGACAGGGACCCAGTGAGACACAGGGACCGAGTGAGACACAGGGACCGAGCGAGAGACACAGGGACCGAGTGAGTGACACAGGGACCGAGAGAGACAAAGGGACCGAGAGAGACAAAGGGACCGAGAGAGAGACTCAGGGACCGAGAGAGACACAGGGACCGAGTGAGACACAGGGACCGAGAGAGACACAGGGACCGAGAGTGAGACACAGGGACCGAGAGAGACAAAGGGACCGAGAGAGACAAAGGGACCGAGAGAGAGACTCAGGGACCGAGAGAGACACAGGGACCGAGAGAGAGACACAGCGAACAGAGAGACACAGGGACCGAGAGAGAGACACAGGGACCGAGAGTGACACAGGGACCGAGAGAGACACAGGGACCGAGAGAGAGACACAGGGACCGAGAGAGACACAGGGACCGATAGAGAGACACAGGGACCGAGAGAGACACAGGGACCGAGAGAGAGACACAGGGACCGAGAGAGACACAGGGACCGTGAGAGACAGGGACCGAGTGAGACACAGGGACCGAGTGAGACACAGGGACCGTGAGAGACAGGGACCGAGAGAGAGACACAGCGAACAGAGAGACACAGGGACCGAGAGAGAGACACAGGGACCGAGAGAGACACAGGGACCGAGAGAGACACAGGGACCGAGAGAGAGACACAGGGACCGAGAGAGACACAGGGACCGATAGAGAGACACAGGGACCGAGAGAGACACAGGGACCGAGAGAGAGACAAAGGGACCGAGAGAGACACAGGGACCGTGAGAGACAGGGACCGAGTGAGACACAGGGACCGAGTGAGACACAGGGACCGTGAGAGACAGGGACCGAGAGAGACACAGGGACTGAGAGTGAGACACAGGGACCGAGAGAGACACAGGGACCTAGAGACAGACACAGGGACCGAGAGTGAGACAGGGACCGAGAGTGAGACAGGGACCGGAGAGACACAGGGACCGAGAGAGAGACACAGGGACCGAGAGAGACGCTGGGACTGAGATTGAGACACAGGGACCGAGAGAGACACAGGGACCGAGGGAGACACAGGGACCGAGAGAGAGACACAGGGACCGAGAGAGAGACAGGGACCGAGAGTGAGACAGGGACTGAGAGTGAGACAGGGACCGAGAGAGACACAGGGACCGAGAGAGACACAGGGACCGAGAGAGAGACACAGGGACCGAGAGAGACACAGGGACCGAGAGAGACACAGGGACCGAGAGAGAGACACAGGGACCGAGAGAGACGCTGGGACCGAGAGAGAGACACAGGGACCGAGAGAGAGACAGGGACCGAGAGTGAGACAGGGACCGAGAGAGACACAGGGACCGAGAGAGACACAGGGACCGAGAGAGAGACACAGGGACCGAGTGAGACACAGGGACCGAGAGAGACACAGGGACCGAGAGAGACACAGGGAACGAGAGTGAGACACAGGGACCGAGAGAGACACAGGGACCGAGAGAGAGACACAGGGACCGAGAGAGAGACAGGAACCGAGAGAGACACAGGGACCGAGAGAGAGACACAGGGACCGAGAGAGAGACAGGGACCGAGAGTGAGACACAGGGACCGAGAGAGACAAAGGGACCGAGAGAGAGACAGGGACCGAGAGAGAGACACAGGGACCGAGAGAGACACAGGGACCGAGAGAGAGACACAGGGACCGAGAGAGACGCTGGGACCGAGAGAGAGACACAGGGACCGAGAGAGAGACAGGGACCGAGAGTGAGACAGGGACCGAGAGAGACACAGGGACCGAGAGAGAGACACAGGGACCGAGAGAGACACAGGGACCGAGAGAGACACAGGGACCGAGAGTGAGACGCAGGGACCGAGAGAGACACAGGGACCGAGAGAGACACAGGGACCGAGAGTGAGACACAGGGACCGAGAGAGACACAGGGACCGAGAGAGACACAGGGACCGAGAGAGAGACACAGGGACCGAGTGAGACACAGGGACCGAGAGAGACACAGGGACCGTGAGAGACAGGGACCGAGTGAGACACAGGGACCGAGTGAGACACAGGGACCGTGAGAGACAGGGACCGAGAGAGAGACACAGGGACCGAGAGAGACGCTGGGACTTAGAGAGAGACACAGGGACCGAGAGAGACACAGGGACCGCGAGAGACACAGGGACCGAGAGAGAGACACAGGGACCGACAGAGAGACAGGGTCCGAGAGTGAGACAGGGACCGAGAGAGACATAGGGACCGAGAGAGACACAGGGACCGAGAGTGAGACACAGGGACCGAGAGAGACAAAGGGACCGAGAGAGAGACTCAGGGACCGAGAGAGACACAGGGACCGAGAGAGACACAGGGACCGAGAGAGACACAGGGACCGAGAGAGAGACAGCGACCGAGAGAGAGACACAGCGACCGAGAGAGACATAGGATCCCAGAGAGAGACACAGCGACCGAGAGAGACACAGGGACCGAGAGAGAGACTCAGGGACCGAGAAAGACACAGGGACCGAGAGAGAGACACAGGGACCGAGAGAGACACAGGGACCGAGTGAGAGACACAGGGACGAAAGAGAGACACAAGGACTGAGTGAGACACAGGGACTGAGTGAGACACAGGGACCGTGAGAGACAGGGACCGAGTGAGACACAGGGACCGAGTGAGACACAGGGACCGTGAGAGACAGGGACCGAGAGAGAGACACAGGGACCGAGAGAGACACAGGGACCGAGAGAGAGACAGGGACCCAGTGAGACACAGGGACCGAGAGAGACACAGGGACCGAGAAAGACACAGGGACCGATAGAGACACAGGGACCGATAGAGACACAGGGACCGAGTGAGAAACAGGGACCGAGACAGAGACACAGGGACCGAGAGAGTGACAGGGACCGAGTGAGGCACAGGGACCATGTGAGAGACACAGGGACCGAGAGAGACACAGGGACCGAGAGAGAGACACAGGGACCGAGAGGGAGACACAGGGACCGAGAGAGACACAGGGACCGAGAGAAACACAAGGACCGAGTGAGAGACACAGGGACCGAGAGAGACGCAGGGACCGAGGGAGACACAGGGACCGAGAGAGACACAGGGACCGAGAGAGACACAGGGAATGAGAGAGACACAGGGACCGAGAGAGACACAGGGACTGAGAGAGACACAGGGACCGAGAGAGAGACACAGGGGCCGAGAGAGACACACAGGGATCGAGAGAGACACAGGGACCGAGAGAGAGACACAGGGACAAAGAGGGTCACAGGGAACGAGAGAGAGACACAGGGACCGAGAGAGAGACACAGGGACCGAGAGAGAGACACAGGGACAAAGAGGGTCACAGGGAACGAGAGAGAGACACAGGGACCGAGAGTGAGACACAGGGACCGAGAGAGACACAGGGACCGAGAGAGAGACACAGGGACCGAGAGAGACACAGGGACCGAGAGTGAGACACAGGGACCGAGAGAGACACAGGGACCGAGAGAGAGACACAGGGACCGAGAGAGACACAGGGACCGAGAGAGACGCTGGGACTGAGAGAGAGACACAGGGACCGAGAGAGACACAAGGACCGAGAGAGACACAGGGACCGAGAGAGACACAGGGACCGAGAGTGAGACAGGGACCGAGAGTGAGACAGGGACCGAGAGAGACACAGGGACCGAGAGAGACACAGGGAACGAGAGAGAGACACAGGGACCGAGAGAGAGACACAGGGACCGAGAGAGACTCTGGGACGGAGAGAGAGACACAGGGACCGAGAGAGACACAGGGACCGAGAGAGAGACAGGGACCGAGAGAGAGACACAGGGACCGAGAGAGACACAGGGACCGAGAGAGAGACAGGTACCGAGAGAGACACCGGGACTGAGAGAGACACAGGGACCATGGAGAGACAGGGGCCGAGAGAGAGACACAGGGACCGAGAGAGACTCTGGGACGGAGAGAGAGACACAGGGACCGAGAGAGACACAGGGAACGAGAGAGACACAGGGACAGAAAGAGTAACACAGGGACCGAGTTAGACACAGGAACCGAGAGAGAGACACAGCGAGCGAGAGAGACACAGGGACCGAGATAGACACAGGGACCGAGAGAGACACAGGGACCGAGAGAGACACAGGGACCGAGTGAGACACAGGGACCGAGAGAGACACAGGGACCGAGAGAGACACAGGGACCGAGAGTGTGACACAGGGACCGAGAGAGACAAAGGGACCGAGAGAGACAAAGGGACCGAGAGAGAGACTCAGGGACCGAGAGAGACACAGGGACCGAGAGAGACACAGGGACCGAGAGAGACACAGGGACCGAGAGAGAGACGCAGGGACAAAGAGGGACACAGGGAACGAGAGAGAGACAGGGACCGAGAGTGAGACAGGGACCGAGAGAGACACAGGGACCGAGTGAGACACAGGGACCGAGAGAGAGACACAGGGACCGAGAGAGAGACATGGACCGAGTGAGACACAGGGACCGAGTGAGACACAGGGACCGAGAGAGAGAGACACAGGGACCGAGTGAGAGACACAGGGATCGAGAGAGACACAGGGACCGAGAGAGACACTGGGACCGAGAGAGACACAGGGACCGAGAGAGAGACACAGGGACCGAGAGAGAGACATGGACCGAGAGAGACACAGGGACCGAGTGAGGCACAGGGACCGAGAGAGAGACCCAGGGACCGAGTGAGAGACACAGGGATCGAGAGAGACAAAGGGACCGAGAGAGAGACACAGGGACCGAGAGAGACACAGGGACCGAGAGAGACACAGGGACCGAGAGTGAGACACAGGGACCGAGAGAGACAAAGGGACCGAGAGAGACACAGGGAACGAGAGAGAGACACAGCGACCGAGAGAGAGACACAGGGACCGAGAGAGACACCGGGACCGAGTGAGAGACACAGGGACGAAAGAGAGACACAGGGACCGAGTGAGACACAGGGACTGAGTGAGACACAGGGACCGTGAGAGACAGGGACCGAGTGAGACACAGGGACCGAGTGAGACACAGGGACCGTGAGAGACAGGGACCGAGAGAGAGACACAGGGACCGAGAGAGACACAGGGACCGAGAGAGAGACAGGGACCCAGTGAGACACAGGGACCGAGTGAGACACAGGGACCGAGCGAGAGACACAGGGACCGAGTGAGAGACACAGGGATCGAGAGAGACACAGGGACCGAGAGAGACACAGGGACCGAGAGTGAGACACAGGGACCGAGAGAGACAAAGGGACCGAGAGAGACAAAGGGACCGAGAGACAGACTCAGGGACCGAGAGAGACACAGGGACCGAGAGAGAGACAGGGACCCAGTGAGACACAGGGACCGAGTGAGACACAGGGACCGAGCGAGAGACACAGGGACCGAGTGAGTGACACAGGGACCGAGAGAGAGACACAGGGATCGAGAGAGACACAGGGACCGAGAGAGACACAGGGACCGAGAGAGAGACACAGGGACCGAGCGAGAGACACAGGGACCGAGAGAGAGACACAGGGATCGAGAGAGACACAGGGACCGAGAGAGACACAGGGACCGAGAGAGACACAGGGACCGATAGTGTGACACAGGGACCGAGAGAGACAAAGGGACCGAGAGAGACAAAGGGACCGAGAGAGAGACTCAGGGACCGAGAGAGACACAGGGACCGAGAGAGACACAGGGACCGAGAGAGACACAGGGACCGAGAGAGAGACGCAGGGACAAAGAGGGACACAGGGAACGAGAGAGAGACAGGGACCGAGAGTGAGACAGGGACCGAGAGAGACACAGGGACCGAGTGAGACACAGGGACCGAGAGAGAGACACAGGGACCGAGAGAGAGACATGGACCGAGTGAGACACAGGGACCGAGTGAGACACAGGGACCGAGAGAGAGAGACACAGGGACCGAGTGAGAGACACAGGGATCGAGAGAGACACAGGGACCGAGAGAGACACTGGGACCGAGAGAGACACAGGGACCGAGAGAGAGACACAGGGACCGAGAGAGAGACATGGACCGAGAGAGACACAGGGACCGAGTGAGGCACAGGGACCGAGAGAGAGACCCAGGGACCGAGTGAGAGACACAGGGATCGAGAGAGACAAAGGGACCGAGAGAGAGACACAGGGACCGAGAGAGACACAGGGACCGAGAGAGACACAGGGACCGAGAGTGAGACACAGGGACCGAGAGAGACAAAGGGACCGAGAGAGACACAGGGAACGAGAGAGAGACACAGCGACCGAGAGAGAGACACAGGGACCGAGAGAGACACCGGGACCGAGTGAGAGACACAGGGACGAAAGAGAGACACAGGGACCGAGTGAGACACAGGGACTGAGTGAGACACAGGGACCGTGAGAGACAGGGACCGAGTGAGACACAGGGACCGAGTGAGACACAGGGACCGTGAGAGACAGGGACCGAGAGAGAGACACAGGGACCGAGAGAGACACAGGGACCGAGAGAGAGACAGGGACCCAGTGAGACACAGGGACCGAGTGAGACACAGGGACCGAGCGAGAGACACAGGGACCGAGTGAGAGACACAGGGATCGAGAGAGACACAGGGACCGAGAGAGACACAGGGACCGAGAGTGAGACACAGGGACCGAGAGAGACAAAGGGACCGAGAGAGACAAAGGGACCGAGAGACAGACTCAGGGACCGAGAGAGACACAGGGACCGAGAGAGAGACAGGGACCCAGTGAGACACAGGGACCGAGTGAGACACAGGGACCGAGCGAGAGACACAGGGACCGAGTGAGTGACACAGGGACCGAGAGAGACAAAGGGACCGAGAGAGACAAAGGGACCGAGAGAGAGACTCAGGGACCGAGAGAGACACAGGGACCGAGAGAGAAACAGGGACCGAGAGAGACACAGGGACCGAGAGTGAGACACAGGGTCCGAGAGAGACAAAGGGACCGAGAGAGACAAAGGGACCGAGAGAGAGACTCAGGGACCGAGAGAGACACAGGGACCGAGAGAGACACAGGGACCGAGAGAGAGACACAGCGAACAGAGAGACACAGGGACCGAGAGAGAGACACAGGGACCGAGAGAGACACAGGGACCGAGAGAGACACAGGGACCGAGAGAGAGACACAGGGACCGAGAGAGACACAGGGACCGATAGAGAGACACAGGGACCGAGAGAGACACAGGGACCGAGAGAGAGACACAGGGACCGAGAGAGACACAGGGACCGTGAGAGACAGGGACCGAGTGAGACACAGGGACCGAGTGAGACACAGGGACCGTGAGAGACAGGGACCGAGAGAGAGACACAGCGAACAGAGAGACACAGGGACCGAGAGAGAGACACAGGGACCGAGAGAGACACAGGGACCGAGAGAGACACAGGGACCGAGAGAGAGACACAGGGACCGAGAGAGACACAGGGACCGATAGAGAGACACAGGGACCGAGAGAGACACAGGGACCGAGAGAGAGACACAGGGACCGAGAGAGACACAGGGACCGTGAGAGACAGGGACCGAGTGAGACACAGGGACCGAGTGAGACACAGGGACCGTGAGAGACAGGGACCGAGAGAGAGACACAGGGACCGAGAGAGACGCTGGGATTTAGAGAGAGACACAGGGACCGAGAGAGACACAGGGACCGCGAGAGACACAGGGACCGAGAGAGAGACACAGGGACCGACAGAGAGACAGGGTCCGAGAGTGAGACAGGGACCGAGAGAGACATAGGGACCGAGAGAGAGACACAGGGACCGAGAGAGACAAAGGGACCGAGAGAGAGACTCAGGGACCGAGAGAGACACAGGGACCGAGAGTGAGACACAGGGACCGAGAGAGACAAAGGGACCGAGAGAGAGACTCAGGGACCGAGAGAGACACAGGGACCGAGAGAGACACAGGGACCGAGAGAGACACAGGGACCGAGAGAGAGACAGCGACCGAGAGAGAGACACAGCGACCGAGAGAGACATAGGATCCCAGAGAGAGACACAGCGACCGAGAGAGACACAGGGACCGAGAGAGAGACTCAGGGACCGAGAAAGACACAGGGACCGAGAGAGAGACACAGGGACCGAGAGAGACACAGGGACCGAGTGAGAGACACAGGGACGAAAGAGAGACACAAGGACTGAGTGAGACACAGGGACTGAGTGAGACACAGGGACCGTGAGAGACAGGGACCGAGTGAGACACAGGGACCGAGTGAGACACAGGGACCGTGAGAGACAGGGACCGAGAGAGAGACACAGGGACCGAGAGAGACACAGGGACCGAGAGAGAGACAGGGACCCAGTGAGACACAGGGACCGAGAGAGACACAGGGACCGAGAAAGACACAGGGACCGATAGAGACACAGGGACCGATAGAGACACAGGGACCGAGTGAGAAACAGGGACCGAGACAGAGACACAGGGACCGAGAGAGTGACAGGGACCGAGTGAGGCACAGGGACCATGTGAGAGACACAGGGACCGAGAGAGACACAGGGACCGAGAGAGAGACACAGGGACCGAGAGGGAGACACAGGGACCGAGAGAGACACAGGGACCGAGAGAAACACAAGGACCGAGTGAGAGACACAGGGACCGAGAGAGACGCAGGGACCGAGGGAGACACAGGGACCGAGAGAGACACAGGGACCGAGAGAGACACAGGGAATGAGAGAGACACAGGGACCGAGAGAGACACAGGGACTGAGAGAGACACAGGGACCGAGAGAGAGACACAGGGGCCGAGAGAGACACACAGGGATCGAGAGAGACACAGGGACCGAGAGAGAGACACAGGGACAAAGAGGGTCACAGGGAACGAGAGAGAGACACAGGGACCGAGAGAGAGACACAGGGACCGAGAGAGAGACACAGGGACAAAGAGGGTCACAGGGAACGAGAGAGAGACACAGGGACCGAGAGAGACACAGGGACCGAGAGAGAGACACAGGGACCGAGAGAGAGACAGGGACCGAGAGTGAGACAGGGACCGAGAGAGACACAGGGACCGAGAGAGAGACACAGGGACCGAGAGAGAGACAGGGACCGAGAGTGAGACACAGGGACCGAGAGAGACAAAGGGACCGAGAGAGACAAAGGGACCGAGAGAGAGACACAGGGACCGAGAGAGACACAGGGACCGAGAGAGACACAGGGACCGAGAGAGAGACACAGGGACCGAGAGAGACGCTGGGACCGAGAGAGAGACAGGGACCGAGAGTGAGACAGGGACCGAGAGAGACACAGGGACCGAGAGAGACACAGGGACCGAGAGAGAGACACAGGGACCGAGTGAGACACAGGGACCGAGAGAGACACAGGGACCGAGAGAGACACAGGGACCGAGAGTGAGACACAGGGACCGAGAGAGACACAGGGACCGAGAGAGACACAGGGACCGAGAGTGAGACACAGGGACCGAGAGAGACACAGGGACCGAGAGAGACACAGGGACCGAGAGAGACACAGGGACCGAGAGAGACACAGGGACCGAGAGAGAGACACAGGGACCGAGTGAGACACAGGGACCGAGAGAGACACAGGGACCGTGAGAGACAGGGACCGAGTGAGACACAGGGACCGAGTGAGACACAGGGACCGTGAGAGACAGGGACCGAGAGAGAGACACAGGGACCGAGAGAGACGCTGGGACTTAGAGAGAGACACAGGGACCGAGAGAGACACAGGGACCGCGAGAGACACAGGGACCGAGAGAGAGACACAGGGACCGACAGAGAGACAGGGTCCGAGAGTGAGACAGGGACCGAGAGAGACATAGGGACCGAGAGAGACACAGGGACCGAGAGTGAGACACAGGGACCGAGAGAGACAAAGGGACCGAGAGAGAGACTCAGGGACCGAGAGAGACACAGGGACCGAGAGAGACACAGGGACCGAGAGAGACACAGGGACCGAGAGAGAGACAGCGACCGAGAGAGAGACACAGCGACCGAGAGAGACATAGGATCCCAGAGAGAGACACAGCGACCGTGAGAGACACAGGGACCGAGAGAGAGACTCAGGGACCGAGAAAGACACAGGGACCGAGAGAGAGACACAGGGACCGAGAGTGACACAGGGACCGAGTGAGAGACACAGGGACGAAAGAGAGACACAAGGACTGAGTGAGACACAGGGACTGAGTGAGACACAGGGACCGTGAGAGACAGGGACCGAGTGAGACACAGGGACCGAGTGAGACACAGGGACCGTGAGAGACAGGGACCGAGAGAGAGACACAGGGACCGAGAGAGACACAGGGACCGAGAGAGAGACAGGGACCCAGTGAGACACAGGGACCGAGAGAGACACAGGGACCGAGAAAGACACAGGGACCGATAGAGACACAGGGACCGATAGAGACACAGGGACCGAGTGAGAAACAGGGACCGAGACAGAGACACAGGGACCGAGAGAGTGACAGGGACCGAGTGAGGCACAGGGACCATGTGAGAGACACAGGGACCGAGAGAGACACAGGGACCGAGAGAGAGACACAGGGACCGAGAGGGAGACACAGGGACCGAGAGAGACACAGGGACCGAGAGAAACACAAGGACCGAGTGAGAGACACAGGGACCGAGAGAGACGCAGGGACCGAGGGAGACACAGGGACCGAGAGAGACACAGGGACCGAGAGAGACACAGGGAATGAGAGAGACACAGGGACCGAGAGAGACACAGGGACTGAGAGAGACACAGGGACCGAGAGAGAGACAGGGACCGAGAGAGAGACACAGGGACCGAGAGAGAGACAGGGACCGAGAGAGAGACACAGGGGCCGAGAGAGACACA
This sequence comes from Carcharhinus amblyrhynchos, assembly GCF_965287045.1. Classification (NCBI taxonomy): domain Eukaryota; kingdom Metazoa; phylum Chordata; class Chondrichthyes; order Carcharhiniformes; family Carcharhinidae; genus Carcharhinus; species Carcharhinus amblyrhynchos. The sequence continues at coordinate 143,703 of NW_027650111.1, forward strand.
CAGGGATCGAGAGAGACACAGGGACCGAGAGAGAGACACAGGGACAAAGAGGGTCACAGGGAACGAGAGAGAGACACAGGGACCGAGAGAGAGACACAGGGACCGAGAGAGAGACACAGGGACAAAGAGGGTCACAGGGAACGAGAGAGAGACACGGGGACCGAGAGTGAGACACAGGGACCGAGAGAGACACAGGGACCGAGAGAGAGACACAGGGACCGAGAGAGACACAGGGACCGAGAGTGAGACACAGGGACCGAGAGAGACACAGGGACCGAGAGAGAGACACAGGGACCGAGAGAGACACAGGGACCGAGAGAGACGCTGGGACTGAGAGAGAGACACAGGGACCGAGAGAGACACAAGGACCGAGAGAGACACAGGGACCGAGAGAGACACAGGGACCGAGAGTGAGACAGGGACCGAGAGTGAGACAGGGACCGAGAGAGACACAGGGACCGAGAGAGACACAGGGAACGAGAGAGAGACACAGGGACCGAGAGAGAGACACAGGGACCGAGAGAGACTCTGGGACGGAGAGAGAGACACAGGGACCGAGAGAGACACAGGGACCGAGAGAGAGACAGGGACCGAGAGAGAGACACAGGGACCGAGAGAGACACAGGGACCGAGAGAGAGACAGGTACCGAGAGAGACACCGGGACTGAGAGAGACACAGGGACCATGGAGAGACAGGGGCCGAGAGAGAGACACAGGGACCGAGAGAGACTCTGGGACGGAGAGAGAGACACAGGGACCGAGAGAGACACAGGGAACGAGAGAGACACAGGGACAGAAAGAGTAACACAGGGACCGAGTTAGACACAGGAACCGAGAGAGAGACACAGCGAGCGAGAGAGACACAGGGACCGAGATAGACACAGGGACCGAGAGAGACACTGGGACCGAGAGAGACACTGGGTCAGAGAGAGACACAGGGACCGAGTGAGAGACACAGGGACCTAGTGAGACACAGCGAGCGAGAGAGACACAGGGACCGAGATAGACACAGGGACCGAGAGAGACACTGGGACCGAGAGAGACACTGGGTCAGAGAGAGACACAGGGACCGAGTGAGAGACACAGGGACCAAGAGAGACACAGCGACCGAGTGAGACACAGGGACCGAGCGAGACACAGGGACCGAGAGAGACACAGGGACTGAGAGTGAGACACAGGGACCGAGAGAGACACAGGGACCTAGAGACAGACACAGGGACCGAGAGTGAGACAGGGACCGAGAGTGAGACAGGGACCGGAGAGACACAGGGACCGAGAGAGAGACACAGGGACCGAGAGAGACGCTGGGACTGAGATTGAGACACAGGGACCGAGAGAGACACAGGGACCGAGGGAGACACAGGGACCGAGAGAGAGACACAGGGACCGAGAGAGAGACAGGGACCGAGAGTGAGACAGGGACTGAGAGTGAGACAGGGACCGAGAGAGACACAGGGACCGAGAGAGACACAGGGACCGAGAGAGAGACACAGGGACCGAGAGAGACACAGGGACCGAGAGAGACACAGGGACCGAGAGAGAGACACAGGGACCGAGAGAGACGCTGGGACCGAGAGAGAGACAGGGACCGAGAGAGAGACACAGGGAACGAGAGTGAGACACAGGGACCGAGAGAGACACAGGGACCGAGAGAGAGACACAGGGACCGAGAGAGAGACAGGGACCGAGAGTGAGACAGGGACCGAGAGAGACACAGGGACCGAGAGAGAGACACAGGGACCGAGAGAGAGACAGGGTCCGAGAGAGACACAGGGACCGAGAGTGAGACACAGGGACCGAGAGAGACAAAGGGACCGAGAGAGACAAAGGGACCGAGAGAGAGACACAGGGACCGAGAGAGACACAGGGACCGAGAGAGACACAGGGACCGAGAGAGAGACACAGGGACCGAGAGAGACGCTGGGACCGAGAGAGAGACACAGGGACCGAGAGAGAGACAGGGACCGAGAGTGAGACAGGGACCGAGAGAGACACAGGGACCGAGAGAGACAGAGGGACCGAGAGAGAGACACAGGGACCGAGTGAGACACAGGGACCGAGAGAGACACAGGGACCGAGAGAGACACAGGGACCGAGAGTGAGACACAGGGACCGAGAGAGACACAGGGACCGAGAGAGACACAGGGACCGAGAGTGAGACACAGGGACCGAGAGAGACACAGGGACCGAGAGAGACACAGGGACCGAGAGAGACACAGGGACCGAGAGAGACACAGGGACCGAGAGAGAGACACAGGGACCGAGTGAGACACAGGGACCGAGAGAGACACAGGGACCGAGAGAGACACAGGGAACGAGTGAGACACAGGGACCGAGAGAAACACAGGGACCGAGAGTGAGACAGGGACCGAGAGAGACATAGGGACCGAGAGAGGCACAGGGACCGAGAGTGAGACACAGGGACCGAGAGAGACAAAGGGACCGAGAGAGACAAAGGGACCGAGAGAGAGACTCAGGGACCGAGAGAGACACAGGGACCGAGAGAGACACAGGGACCGAGAGAGAGACACAGCGACCTAGAGAGACACAGGGACCGAGAGAGAGACTCAGGGACCGAGAGAGACACAGGGACCGAGTGAGAGACACAGGGACGAAAGAGAGACACAGGGACCGAGTGAGACACAGGGACTGAGTGAGACACAGGGACCGTGAGAGACAGGGACCGAGAGAGAGACAGAGGGACCAAGAGAGACACAGGGACCGAGAGAGACACAGGGACCGAGAGAGACACAGGGACCGAGTGAGAAACAGGGACCGAGAGAGAGAGACACAGGGACCGAGAGAGAGACAGGGACCGAGTGAGACACAGGGACCATGTGAGAGACACAGGGACCGAGAGAGACACAGGGACCGAGAGAGAGACACAGGGACCGAGAGAGAGACACTGGGACCGAGAGAGACACAGTGACCGAGAGAGACACAAGGACCGAGTGAGAGACACAGGGACCGAGAGAGAGACGCAGGGACCGAGAGAGACGCAGGGACCGAGGGTGACACAGGGACCGAGAGAGACACAGGGACCGAGAGAGACACAGGGACCGAGAGAGACACAGGGAACGAGAGAGAGACACAGGGATCGAGAGAGACACAGGGACCGAGTGAGAGACAGGGACCGAGAGAGCCACAGGGACCGAGAAAGACACAGGGACCCAGGGAGAGACACAGGGACCGAGAGAGAGACACAGGGACCGAGAGAGACACAGAGACCGAGAGAGAGACACAGGGACCGAGAGAGAGACACAGGGAACGAGAGAGAGACACAGGGACCGAGAGGGACACAGGGACCGAGAGAGAGAGACAGGGACCGAGAGAGATGCTGGGACTGAGAGAGAGACACAGGGACCGAGAGAGACACAGGGACCCAGAGAGACACAGGGACCGAGAGTGAGACACCGGGACCGAGAGAGACACAGGGACCGAGAGAGAGACACAGGGAAAGAGAGAGAGACAGGGACCGAGAGTGAGACAGGGACCGAGAGAGACACAGGGACCGAGAGAGAGACACAGGACCGAGAAAGACACAGGGACCGAGTGAGACACAGGGACCGATAGACACACAGGGACCGTGAGAGAGAAACAGGGACCGAGAGAGTGACAGGGACCGATAGAGACACAGGGACCGAGAGAGAGACGCAGGGACAAAGAGTGACACAGGGAACGAGAGAGAGACACAGGGACCGAGAGAGAGACAGGGACCCAGTGAGACACAGGGACCGAGAGAGACACAGGGACCGAGAGAGACACAGGGACCGAGAGAGACACAGGGACCGAGTGAGAAACAGGGACCGAGAGAGAGACACAGGGACCGAGAGAGAGACAGGGACCGAGTGAGACACAGGGACCATGTGAGAGACACAGGGACCGAGAGAGACACAGGGACCGAGAGAGAGACACAGGGACCGAGAGAGAGACACAGGGACCGAGAGAGACACAGGGACCGAGAGAGACACAAGGACCGAGTGAGAGACACAGGGACCGAGAGAGAGACGTAGGGACCGAGAGAGACGCAGGGACCGAGGGAGACACAGGGACCGAGGGAGACACAGGGACCGAGAGAGGCACAGGGACCGAGAAAGACACAGGGACCGAGGGAGAGACACGGGGACCGAGAGAGAGACACAGGGACCGAGAGAGACACAGGGACCGAGAGAGAGACACAGGGACCGAGAGAGACACAGGGACCGAGAGAGACACAGGGACCGAGAGAGAGACACAGGGACCGAGAGCGACACAGGGACCGAGAGAGAGACACAGGGACCGAGAGAGAGACACAGGGACCGAGAGAGACACAGGGACTGAGAGTGCGACACAGGGACCGCGAGAGACACAGGGACCGAGAGAGACACAGGGACCGAGAAAGACAAAGGGACCGAGAGAGAGACTCAGGGACCGAGAGAGACACAGGGACCGAGAGAGACACAGGGACCGAGAGACAGACAGCGACCGAGAGAGAGACACAGCGACCGAGAGAGACATAGGATCCCAGAGAGAGACACAGCGACCGAGAGAGACACAGGGACCGAGAGAGAGACTCAGGGACCGAGAAAGACACAGGGACCGAGAGAGAGACACAGGGACCGAGAGAGACACAGGGACCGAGTGAGAGACACAGGGACGAAAGAGAGACACAAGGACTGAGTGAGACACAGGGACTGAGTGAGACACAGGGACCGTGAGAGACCCGGACCGAGTGAGACACAGGGACCGAGTGAGACACAGGGACCGTGAGAGACAGGGACCGAGAGAGAGACACAGGGACCGAGAGAGACACAGGGACCGAGAGAGAGACAGGGACCCAGTGAGACACAGGGACCGAGAGAGACACAGGGACCGAGAGATACACAGGGACCGATAGAGACACAGGGACCGAGTGAGAAACAGGGACCGAGACAGAGACACAGGGACCGAGAGAGTGACTGGGACCGAGTGAGGCACAGGGACCATGTGAGAGACACAGGGACCGAGAGAGACACAGGGACCGAGAGAGAGACACAGGGAACGAGAGAGAGACACAGGGACCGAGAGAGACACAGGGAACGAGAGAAACACAAGGACCGAGTGAGAGACACAGGGACCGAGAGAGACGCAGGGACCGAGGGAGACACCGGGACCGAGAGAGACACAGGGACCGAGAGAGAAACAGGGAATGAGAGAGACACAGGGACCGAGAGAGACACAGGGACCGAGAGAGACACAGGGACCGAGAGAGAGACACAGGGAACGAGAGAGAGACACAGGGACCGAGAGAGACACAGGGACCGAGTGAGAGACACAGGGACGAAAGAGAGACACAAGGACTGAGTGAGACACAGGGACTGAGTGAGACACAGGGACCGTGAGAGACCCGGACCGAGTGAGACACAGGGACCGAGTGAGACACAGGGACCGTGAGAGACAGGGACCGAGAGAGAGACACAGGGACCGAGAGAGACACAGGGACCGAGAGAGAGACAGGGACCCAGTGAGACACAGGGACCGAGAGAGACACAGGGACCGAGAGATACACAGGGACCGATAGAGACACAGGGACCGAGTGAGAAACAGGGACCGAGACAGAGACACAGGGACCGAGAGAGTGACTGGGACCGAGTGAGGCACAGGGACCATGTGAGAGACACAGGGACCGAGAGAGACACAGGGACCGAGAGAGAGACACAGGGAACGAGAGAGAGACACAGGGACCGAGAGAGACACAGGGAACGAGAGAAACACAAGGACCGAGTGAGAGACACAGGGACCGAGAGAGACGCAGGGACCGAGGGAGACACCGGGACCGAGAGAGACACAGGGACCGAGAGAGAAACAGGGAATGAGAGAGACACAGGGACCGAGAGAGACACAGGGACCGAGAGAGACACAGGGACCGAGAGAGAGACACAGGGAACGAGAGAGAGACACAGGGACCGAGAGAGACACAGGGAACGAGAGAAACACAAGGACCGAGTGAGAGACACAGGGACCGAGAGAGACGCAGGGACCGAGGGAGACACCGGGACCGAGAGAGACACAGGGACCGAGAGAGAAACAGGGAATGAGAGAGACACAGGGACCGAGAGAGACACAGGGGCCGAGAGAGAGACACAGGGATCGAGAGAGACACAGGGACCGAGTGAGAGACAGGGACCGAGAGAGGCACAGGGACCGAGAAAGACACGGGGAACGAGAGAGAGACACAGGGACCGAGAGAGACAGGGACCGAGTGTGAGACAGGGACCGAGAGAGACACAGAGACCGAGAGAGAGACACAGGGACCGAGAGAGACACAGGGACCGAGACAGAGACACAGGGAAAGAGAGAGAGACAGGGACTGAGAGTGAGACAGGGACCGAGAGAGACACAGGGACCGAGAGAGACACAGGGACCGAGTGAGGCACAGGGACCGATAGAGACACAGGGACCGTGAGAGAGAAACAGGGACCGAGAGAGAGACAGGGAGCGAGAGAGACACAGGGACCGAGAGAGACACAGGAACCGAGAGAGAGTCAGGGAGTAAGAGAGACACAGGGACCGAGAGAGACACAGGGACCGAGAGAGAGACGCAGGGACAAAGAGGGAAACAGGGAACGAGAGAGAGACACAGGGACCGAGAGAGAGACACAGGGAACGAGAGAGAGGCACAGGGACTGACAGAGAGACAGGGACCGAGAGAGACACTGGAACCGAGAGGGACACAGGGACCGAGAGAGAGACAGGGACCGAGTGAGACACAGGGACCGAGAGAGAGACACAGGCACCGAGAGAGAGACACAGGGATCGAGAGAGACACAGGGACTGAGAGAGAGACACAGGTACCGAAAGAGACACAAGGACCGAGAGAGACACAGGGACCGAGAGAGACACAGGGACCGAGAGTGAGACACAGAGACCGAGAGAGACACAGGGACAGAGAGAGACACAGGGACCGAGAGAGAGACAGGGACCGAGAGTGAGACAGGGACCGAGAGAGACACAGGGACCGAGAGAGACACAGGGACCGAGAGAGAGACATGGACTGAGAGAGACACAGGGACCGAGAGAGAGACACAGGGACCGAGAGAGAGACATGGACCGAGAGAGACACAGGGACCGAGTGAGACACAGGGACCGAGAGAGAGACACAGGGACCGAGTGAGAGACACAGGGACCGAGAGAGACACAGGGACCGAGAGAGACACAGGGACCGAGAGTGAGACACAGGGACCGAGAGAGACAAAGGGACCGAGAGAGACTAAGGGACCGAGAGAGAGACTCAGGGACCGAGAGAGACACAGGGACCGAGAGAGACACAGGGAACGAGAGAGAGACACAGCGACCGAGAGAGAGACTCAGGGACCGAGAGAGACACAGGGACCGAGTGAGAGACACAGGGACGAAAGAGAGACTCAGGGACCGAGAGAGACACAGGGACTGAGTGAGACACAGGGACCGTGAGAGACAGGGACCGAGTGAGACACAGGGACCGAGTGAGACACAGGGACCGTGAGAGACAGGGACCGAGAGAGAGACACAGGGACCGAGAGAGACACAGGGAACGAGAGAGAGACAGGGACCCAGTGAGACACAGGGACCGAGAGAGACACAGGGACCGAGAGAGACACAGGGACCGAGAGAGACACAGGGACCGAGTGAGAAACAGGGACCGAGAGAGAGACACAGGGACCGAGAGAGAGACAGGGAACGAGTGAGATACAGGGACCATGTGAGAGACACAGGGACCGAGAGAGACACAGGGACCGAGAGAGAGACACAGGGACCGAGAGAGAGACACAGGGATCGAGAGAGACACAGGGACTGAGAGAGACACAGGGACCGAGAGAGACACAGGGACCGAGAGTGAGACACAGGGACCGAGAGAGACAAAGGGAACGAGAGAGACTAAGGGACCGAGAGAGAGACTCAGGGACCGAGAGAGACACAGGGACCGAGAGAGACACAGGGAACGAGAGAGAGACACAGCGACCGAGAGAGAGACACAGGGACCGAGAGAGACACAGGGACCGAGTGAGAGACACAGGGACGAAAGAGAGACTCAGGGACCGAGTGAGACACAGGGACTGAGTGAGACACAGGGACCGTGAGAGACAGGGACCGAGTGAGACACAGGGACCGAGTGAGACACAGGGACCGTGAGAGACAGGGACCGAGAGAGAGACACAGGGACCGAGAGAGACACAGGGACCGAGAGAGAGACAGGGACCCAGTGAGACACAGGGACCGAGAGAGACACAGGGACCGAGAGAGACACAGGGACCGAGTGAGAAACAGGGACCGAGAGAGAGACACAGGGACCGAGAGAGAGACAGGGAACGAGTGAGATACAGGGACCATGTGAGAGACACAGGGACCGAGAGAGACACAGGGACCGAGAGAGAGACACAGGGACCGAGAGAGAGACACAGGGACCGAGAGAGACACAGGGACCGAGAGAGACACAAGGACCGAGTGAAAGACACAGGGACCGAGAGAGACACAGGGAATGAGAGAGACACAGGGACCGAGAGAGACACAGGGACCGAGAGAGACACAGGGACTGAGAGAGACACAGGGACCGAGTGAGACACAGGGACCGAGAGAGAGACACAGGGACCGAGAGAGAGACATGGACCGAGAGAGACACAGGGACCGAGTGAGACACAGGGACCGAGAGAGAGACACAGGGATCGAGAGAGACTCAGAAACCGAGAGAGACACAGGGACCGAGAGAGACACAGGGACCGAGAGTGTGACACAGAGACCGAGAGAGACAAAGGGACCGAGAGAGACAAAGGGACCCAGAGAGAGACTCAGGGACCGAGAGAGACTCAGGGACCGAGAGAGACACAGGGATCGAGAGAGACACAGGGACCGAGAGAGAGTCAGGGACCAAGAGAGACACAGGGACCGAGAGAGACACAGGGACCGAGAGAGAGACGCAGGGACAAAGAGGGACACAGGGAACGAGAGAGAGACAGGGACCGAGAGTGAGACAGGGACCGAGAGAGACACAGGGACCGAGAGAGACAGAGGGACCGAGAGAGAGACATGGACTGAGAGAGACACAGGGACCGAGTGAGACACAGGGACCGAGAGAGAGACACAGGGACCGAGAGAGAGACATGGACCGAGAGAGACACAGGGACCGAGAGAGAGACAGCGACCGAGAGAGAGACACAGCGACCGAGAGAGACATAGGATCCCAGAGAGAGACACAGCGACCGAGAGAGACACAGGGACCGAGAGAGAGACTCAGGGACCGAGAAAGACACAGGGACCGAGAGAGAGACACAGGGACCGAGAGAGACACAGGGACCGAGTGAGAGACACAGGGACGAAAGAGAGACACAAGGACTGAGTGAGACACAGGGACTGAGTGAGACACAGGGACCGTGAGAGACCCGGACCGAGTGAGACACAGGGACCGAGTGAGACACAGGGACCGTGAGAGACAGGGACAGAGAGAGAGACACAGGGACCGAGAGAGACACAGGGACCGAGAGAGAGACAGGGACCCAGTGAGACACAGGGACCGAGAGAGACACAGGGACCGAGAGATACACAGGGACCGATAGAGACACAGGGACCGAGTGAGAAACAGGGACCGAGACAGAGACACAGGGACCGAGAGAGTGACAGGGACCGAGTGAGGCACAGGGACGATGTGAGAGACACAGGGACCGAGAGAGACACAGGGACCGAGAGAGAGACACAGGGAACGAGAGAGAGACACAGGGACCGAGAGAGACACAGGGAACGAGAGAAACACAAGGACCGAGTGAGAGACACAGGGACCGAGAGAGACGCAGGGACCGAGGGAGACACCGTGACCGAGAGAGACACAGGGACCGAGAGAGAAACAGGGAATGAGAGAGACACAGGGACCGAGAGAGACACAGGGGCCGAGAGAGAGACACAGGGATCGAGAGAGACACAGGGACCGAGTGAGAGACAGGGACCGAGAGAGGCACAGGGACCGAGAAAGACACGGGGACCGAGAGAGAGACACAGGGACCGAGAGAGTGACAGGGACCGAGAGGGACACAGGGACCGAGAGAGAGACTCAGGGACCGAGAGAGACACAGGGATCGAGACAGAGACACAGGGAAAGAGAGAGAGACAGGGACCGAGTGTGAGACAGGGACCGAGAGAGACACAGGGACCGAGAGAGAGACACAGGGACCGAGAGAGACACAGGGACCGAGACAGAGACACAGGGAAAGAGAGAGAGACAGGGACCGAGAGTGAGACAGGGACCGAGAGAGACACAGGGACCGAGAGAGACACAGGGACCGAGTGAGGCACAGGGACCGATAGAGACACAGGGACCGTGAGAGAGAAACAGGGACCGAGAGAGAGACAGGGACCGAGTGAGACACAGGGACCGAGAGAGAGACACAGGGACCGAGAGAGAGACAGGGACCGACTGAGACACAGGGACCATGTGAGAGACACAGGGACCGAGAGAGAGACACAGGGACCGAGAGAGAGACACAGGGACCGAGAGAGACACAGGGACCAAGAGAGACACAAGGACCGAGAGAGAGACACAGGGACCGAGAGAGACACAGGGACCGAGAGTGCGACACAGGGACCGAGAGTGAGACACAGGGACCGAGAGAGACACAGGGACCGAGAGTGAGACACAGGGACCAAGAGAGAGACACAGGGACCGAGAGAGAGACAGAGGGACCGAGAGAGAGACAGACGGACCGAGAGAGAGACAGACGGACCGAGAGAGTGACACAGGGACCGAGAGAGAGACACAGTGACCGAGAGAGAGACACAGGGACCGAGAGTGAGACACAGGGACCAAGAGAGAGACACAGGGACCGAGAGAGAAAAAGGGACCGAGAGAGAGACACAGGGACTGAGAGAGACACAGGGACCGAGAGAGAGACACAGTGTCCGAGAGAGACACAGGGACCGAGAGTGAGACACAGGGACCAAGAGAGAGACACAGGGACCGAGAGAGAAAAAGGGACCGAGAGAGAAACACAGGGACTGAGAGAGAGACACAGGGACCGAGAGAGAGACACAGGGACCGAGAGAGAGAGACACAGGGACTGAGAGAGAGACACTGGGACCGAGAGAGAGACACAGGGACCGAGAGAGAGACACAGGGACCGAGAGAGACACAGGGACCGAGAGAGAGACAGGGACAGATAGAGACACGGGGACCGAGAGAGAGACAGGGAGCGAGTGAGACACAGGGACCGAGAGAGACACAGGGACCGAGAGAAACACAGGGACCGAGAGAGACAGAGGGACCAAGGGAGAGACACGGGGACCGAGATAGAGACACAGCGACCGAGAGAGAGAGACAGGGACCGAGAGAGACACAGGGACCGAGAGAGACACCGGGACGGAGAGAGACACAGGGACCGAGAGAGTGACACAGGGACCGAGAGAGAGACAGGGACCGAGAGTGAGACGGGGACCGAGAGAGACACAGGGACAGAGAGAGACACAGGGACCGAGAGTGAGACACAGGGAACGAGAGAGACAAAGTGACCGAGAGAGAGACACAGCGACCGAGAGAGACACAGGGACCGAGAGAGAGACTCAGGGACCGAGAGAGACAAAGGGAGCGAGAGAGACACAGGGACCGAAAGAGAGACACAGGGACCGAGTGAGACACAGTGACCGAGATAGACACAGGGACCCAGTGAGAGACAGGAACCGCGAGAGACACAGGGACCGAGTGAGAGACACATGGACCGAGAGAGACACAGGGACCGAGTGAGACACAGGGACCGAGAGAGAGACACAGGGACCGAGTGAGACACAGGGACCGTGAGAGACAGGGACCGAGAGAGAGACAGGAGCCGAGTGAGACACAGGGACCGTGAGAGACAGGGACCGAGAGAGAGAGACACAGGGACCGAGTGAGACACAGAGACCGAGAGTGAGACACAGAGACCTAGAGAGACACAGGGACCGAGAGAGAGACACAGGGACCGCGAGAGACACAGGGACCAAGAGAGAGACACAGGGACTGAGAGAGATACAGGGACCGAGAGAGAGACAGGGACCGAGAGTGAGACAGGGACCGAGAGAGATACAGGGACCGAGAGAGAGACACAGGGACCGAGAGAGACACAGGGACCGATAGAGAGACACAGGGACCGAGAGTGACGCTGGGACTGAGAGAGAGACACAGGGACCGAGAGAGGCACAGGGACGGAGAGAGGCACAGGGACCGAGAGAGTGACACAGGGACCGAGAGAGAGACATGGACCGAGAGTGATACACAGGGAACGAGAGAGACAAAGGGACCGAGAGAGAGACACAGCGACCGAGAGAGACACAGTGACCGAGAGAGAGACTCAGGGACCGAGAGAGACACAGGGAGCGAGAGAGACACAGGGACCGATAGAGAGACACAGGGACCGAGAGTGACGCTGGGACTGAGAGACAGACACAGCGACCGAGAGAGAAACAGGGACTGAGAGAGACACAGGGACCGAGAGAGACACAGGGACCGCGAGAGACACAGGGACCGAGAGAGAGACTAAGGGACCGAGAGAGAGTCAGGGACCGAGTGAGACACAGGGACCGAGTGAGACACAGGGTCCAAGTGAGAGACACAGGGACCGAGAGAGAGACAGGGACCGAGTGAGAGACTCAGGTACCGAGTGAGACACAGTGACCCAGAGAGACACAGGGACCCAGTGAGAGACAGGTACCGCGAGAGGCACAGGGACCGAGTGAGAGACACAGGGACCGTGAGAGACACAGGGACCGAGAGAGAGACACAGGGACCGAGTGAGACACAGGGACCGAGAGAGAGACACAGGGACCGAGTGAGACACAGGGACCGAGAGAGACACAGGGACCGAGAGAGAGACAGGGACCGAGTGAGACACAGGGAGCGTGAGAGTCACAGGGACCGAGAGAGAGACAGGAGCCGAGTGAGACACAGGGACCGTGAGAGACAGGGACTGAGAGAGAGACACAGGGACCGAGTGAGACACAGGGACCGAGAGAGAGACAGGGACCGAGTGAGACACAGGGACCGAGAGAGAGACACAGGGACCGAGTGAGACACAGGGACCGAGAGAGAGACACAGGGACCGAGTGAGACACAGGGAAAGAGAGAGAGACAGGGACCGAGAGAGAGACACAGGCACCGAGTGAGACACAGGGACCGAGAGAGAGACAGGGACCGAGAGAGAGACAGGAGCCGAGTGAGACACAGGGACCGTGAGAGAGAGACACAGGGACCGAGTGAGACACAGGGACCGAGAGAGAGAGACACAGGGACCGAGTGAGACACAGGGACTGAGAGTGAGACACAGGGACCGAGAGAGACACAGGGACCGAGAGAGAGACACAGGGACCGAGAGAGAGACAGGGACCGAGAGTGAGACAGGGACCGCGAGAGACACAGGGACCAAGAGAGAGACACAGGGACCGAGAGAGATACAGGGACCGAGAGAGAGACACAGGGACCGAGAGAGAGACAGGGACCGAGAGTGAGACAGGGACCGCGAGAGACACAGGGACCGAGAGAGAGACACAGGGACCGAGTGAGACACAGGGACCGAGAGAGACACAGGGACCGAGAGAGAGACAGGGACCGAGTGAGACACAGGAACCGAGTGAGACACAGGGACCGAGAGAGAGACACAGGGACCGAGTGAGACACAGGGACCATGAGAGACAGGGACCAAGAGAGAGACAGGAGCCGAGTGAGACACAGGGACCGTGAGAGACAGGGACCGAGAGAGAGACACCGGTACCGAGAGAGATACAGGGACCGAGTGAGACACAGGGACCGAGAGAAAGAGACACAGGGACCGAGTGAGACACAGGGACCGAGAGTGAGACACAGGGACCGAGAGAGACACAGGGACCGAGAGAGAGACACAGGGACCGAGAGAGAGACAGGGACCGAGAGTGAGACAGGGACCGCGAGAGACACAGGGACCAAGAGAGAGACAAAGGGACCGAGAGAGATACAGGGACCGAGAGAGAGACACAGGGACCGAGAGAGACATAGGGATCGAGAGAGACACAGGGACCGATAGAGAGACACAGGGACCGAGAGTGACGCTGCGACTGAGAGAGAGACACAGGGACCGAGAGAGACACAGGGACGGAGAGAGGCACAGGGACCGAGAGAGTGACACAGGGACCGAGAGAGAGACAGGAACCGAGAGTGAGACGGGGACCGAGAGAGACACTGGGACCGAGAGAGACACAGGGACCGAGAGTGAGACACAGGGAACGAGAGAGACAAAGGGACCGAGAGAGAGACACAGCGACCGAGAGAGACACAGGGACCGAGAGAGAGACTCAGGGACCGAGAGAGACACAGGGAGCGAGAGAGACACAGGGACCGATAGAGAGACACAGGGACCGAGAGTGACGCTGGGACTGAGAGAGAGACACAGCGACCGAGAGAGAAACAGGGACTGAGAGAGACACAGGGACCGAGAGAGACACAGGGACCGCGAGAGACACAAGGACCGACAGAGAGACTAAGGGACCGAGAGAGAGACACAGGGACGGAGAGAGAGAAACAGGGACCGAGAGAGAGACACAGGGACCGAGTGAGAGACAGGGACCGAGTGAGAGACTCAGGTACCGAGTGAGACACAGTGACCGAGAGAGACACAGGGACCCAGTGAGAGACAGGTACCGCGAGAGACACAGGGACCGAGTGAGACACAGGGACCGTGAGAGACAGGGACCGAGAGAGAGACACAGGGACCGAGTGAGACACAGGGACCGAGAGAGAGGCACAGGGACCGAGTGAGACACAGGGACCGAGAGAGACACAGGGATCGAGAGAGAGACAGGGACCGAGTGAGACACAGGAACCGAGTGAGACACAGGGACCGAGAGAGAGACAGGGACCGAGTGAGAGACTCAGGTACCGTGTGAGACACAGGGACCCAGGGAGACACAGGAACCGGGAGAGACACAGGGACCGAGAGAGAGACACAGGGACCGAGTGAGACACAGGGACCGTGAGAGACACAGGGACCGAGTGAGACACAGGGACCGAGTGAGACACAGGGACCGAGAGAGAGACACAGGGACCGAGTGAGACACAGGGACCGTGAGAGACAGGGACCGAGAGAGAGACAGGAGCCGAGTGAGACACAGGGACCGTGAGAGACAGGGACCGAGAGAGAGACACAGGTACCGAGAGAGAGACAGGGACCGAGTGAGACACAGGGACCGAGCGAGAGACAGGGACCGAGTGAGACACAGGGACCGAGAGAGAGAGACACAGGGACCGAGTGAGACACAGGGACCGAGAGAGAGACAGGGACCGAGAGAGAGACACAGGGACCGAGAGAGAGACACAGGGACCGAGTGAGAGACAGGGACCGAGTGAGACACAGGGACCGGGCGAGAGACAGGGACCGAGTGAGACACAGGGACCGAGAGAGAGAGACACAGGGACCGAGTGAGACACAGGGACCGAGAGAGACACAGGGACCGAGAGAGAGACAAGGACCGAGTGAGACCCAGGAACCGAGTGAGACACAGGGACCGAGAGAGAGACAGGGACCGAGTGAGAGACTCAGGTACCGAGTGAGACACAGGGACCGAGTGAGACACAGGAACCGAGAGAGACACAGGGACCGAGAGAGACACAGTGACCGAGAGAGACACAGGGACCCAGTGAGAGACAGGAACCGCGAGAGACACAGGGACCGAGTGAGAGACACATGGTCCGAGAGAGACACAGGGACCGAGAGAGACACAGGGACCGAGTGAGACACAGGGACCGAGAGAGAGACACAGGGACCGAGTGAGACACAGGGACCGTGAGAGACAGGGACCGAGAGAGAGACAGGAGCCGAGTGAGACACAGGGACCGTGAGAGACAGGGACTGAGAGAGAGACACGGCTACCGAGAGAGAGACAGGGACCGAGTGAGACACAGGGACCGAGAGAGAGACAGGGACCGAGTGAGACACAGGGACCGAGAGAGAGACAGGGACCGAGAGAGAGACACAGGCACCGAGTGAGACACAGGGACCGAGAGAGAGACAGGGACCGAGAGAGAGACAGGGACCGAGTGAGACACAGGGACCGAGTGAGACACAGGGACCGAGAGAGAGACACAGGGACCGAGTGAGACACAGGGACCGAGAGAGAGACAGGGTCCGAGAGAGAGACACAGGGACCGAGTGAGACACAGGGACCGAGAGAGAGACACAGGGACCGAGTGAGACACAGGGACCGAGAGAGAGACAGGGACCGAGAGAGAGACACAGGCACCGAGTGAGACACAGGGACCGAGAGAGAGACAGGGACCGAGAGAGAGACAGGGACCGAGTGAGACACAGGGACCGAGTGAGACACAGGGACCGAGAGAGAGACAGGGACCGAGTGAGACACAGGGTCCGAGAGAGACAGAGGGACCGAGAGAGTCACAGGGACCGAGTGAGACACAGGGACCGAGAGAGAGACAGGGACCGAGAGAGAGACAGGGACCGAGTGAGACACAGGGACCGAGTGAGACACCGGGACCGAGAGAGAGAGACAGGGACCGAGAGAGACACAGGGACCGAGAGAGAGACAGGGACCGAGTGAGACACAGGGACCGAGTGAGACACAGGGACCAAGTGAGACACAGGGACCGAGAGAGAGACAGGGACCGAGAGAGAGACACAGGGACCGAGTGAGACAGGGACCGAGAGAGAGACACAGGGAACGAGAGAGAGACACAGGGACCGAGAGAGACACAGGGAACGAGAGAAACACAAGGACCGAGTGAGAGACACAGGGACCGAGAGAGACGCAGGGACCGAGGGAGACACCGGGACCGAGAGAGACACAGGGACCGAGAGAGAAACAGGGAATGAGAGAGACACAGGGACCGAGAGAGACACAGGGGCCGAGAGAGAGACACAGGGATCGAGAGAGACACAGGGACCGAGTGAGAGACAGGGACCGAGAGAGGCACAGGGACCGAGAAAGACACGGGGAACGAGAGAGAGACACAGGGACCGAGAGAGACAGGGACCGAGTGTGAGACAGGGACCGAGAGAGACACAGAGACCGAGAGAGAGACACAGGGACCGAGAGAGACACAGGGACCGAGACAGAGACACAGGGAAAGAGAGAGAGACAGGGACTGAGAGTGAGACAGGGACCGAGAGAGACACAGGGACCGAGAGAGACACAGGGACCGAGTGAGGCACAGGGACCGATAGAGACACAGGGACCGTGAGAGAGAAACAGGGACCGAGAGAGAGACAGGGAGCGAGAGAGACACAGGGACCGAGAGAGACACAGGAACCGAGAGAGAGTCAGGGAGTAAGAGAGACACAGGGACCGAGAGAGACACAGGGACCGAGAGAGAGACGCAGGGACAAAGAGGGAAACAGGGAACGAGAGAGAGACACAGGGACCGAGAGAGAGACACAGGGAACGAGAGAGAGGCACAGGGACTGACAGAGAGACAGGGACCGAGAGAGACACTGGAACCGAGAGGGACACAGGGACCGAGAGAGAGACAGGGACCGAGTGAGACACAGGGACCGAGAGAGAGACACAGGCACCGAGAGAGAGACACAGGGATCGAGAGAGACACAGGGACTGAGAGAGAGACACAGGTACCGAAAGAGACACAAGGACCGAGAGAGACACAGGGACCGAGAGAGACACAGGGACCGAGAGTGAGACACAGAGACCGAGAGAGACACAGGGACAGAGAGAGACACAGGGACCGAGAGAGAGACAGGGACCGAGAGTGAGACAGGGACCGAGAGAGACACAGGGACCGAGAGAGACACAGGGACCGAGAGAGAGACATGGACTGAGAGAGACACAGGGACCGAGAGAGAGACACAGGGACCGAGAGAGAGACATGGACCGAGAGAGACACAGGGACCGAGTGAGACACAGGGACCGAGAGAGAGACACAGGGACCGAGTGAGAGACACAGGGACCGAGAGAGACACAGGGTCCGAGAGAGACACAGGGACCGAGAGTGAGACACAGGGACCGAGAGAGACAAAGGGACCGAGAGAGACTAAGGGACCGAGAGAGAGACTCAGGGACCGAGAGAGACACAGGGACCGAGAGAGACACAGGGAACGAGAGAGAGACACAGCGACCGAGAGAGAGACTCAGGGACCGAGAGAGACACAGGGACCGAGTGAGAGACACAGGGACGAAAGAGAGACTCAGGGACCGAGAGAGACACAGGGACTGAGTGAGACACAGGGACCGTGAGAGACAGGGACCGAGTGAGACACAGGGACCGAGTGAGACACAGGGACCGTGAGAGACAGGGACCGAGAGAGAGACACAGGGACCGAGAGAGACACAGGGAACGAGAGAGAGACAGGGACCCAGTGAGACACAGGGACCGAGAGAGACACAGGGACCGAGAGAGACACAGGGACCGAGAGAGACACAGGGACCGAGTGAGAAACAGGGACCGAGAGAGAGACACAGGGACCGAGAGAGAGACAGGGAACGAGTGAGATACAGGGACCATGTGAGAGACACAGGGACCGAGAGAGACACAGGGACCGAGAGAGAGACACAGGGACCGAGAGAGAGACACAGGGATCGAGAGAGACACAGGGACTGAGAGAGACACAGGGACCGAGAGAGACACAGGGACCGAGAGTGAGACACAGGGACCGAGAGAGACAAAGGGAACGAGAGAGAGTAAGGGACCGAGAGAGAGACTCAGGGACCGAGAGAGACACAGGGACCGAGAGAGACACAGGGAACGAGAGAGAGACACAGCGACCGAGAGAGAGACACAGGGACCGAGAGAGACACAGGGACCGAGTGAGAGACACAGGGACGAAAGAGAGACTCAGGGACCGAGTGAGACACAGGGACTGAGTGAGACACAGGGACCGTGAGAGACAGGGACCGAGTGAGACACAGGGACCGAGTGAGACACAGGGACCGTGAGAGACAGGGACCGAGAGAGAGACACAGGGACCGAGAGAGACACAGGGACCGAGAGAGAGACAGGGACCCAGTGAGACACAGGGACCGAGAGAGACACAGGGACCGAGAGAGACACAGGGACCGAGTGAGAAACAGGGACCGAGAGAGAGACACAGGGACCGAGAGAGAGACAGGGAACGAGTGAGATACAGGGACCATGTGAGAGACACAGGGACCGAGAGAGACACAGGGACCGAGAGAGAGACACAGGGACCGAGAGAGAGACACAGGGACCGAGAGAGACACAGGGACCGAGAGAGACACAAGGACCGAGTGAAAGACACAGGGACCGAGAGAGACACAGGGAATGAGAGAGACACAGGGACCGAGAGAGACACAGGGACCGAGAGAGACACAGGGACTGAGAGAGACACAGGGACCGAGTGAGACACAGGGACCGAGAGAGAGACACAGGGACCGAGAGAGAGACATGGACCGAGAGAGACACAGGGACCGAGTGAGACACAGGGACCGAGAGAGAGACACAGGGATCGAGAGAGACTCAGAAACCGAGAGAGACACAGGGACCGAGAGAGACACAGGGACCGAGAGTGTGACACAGAGACCGAGAGAGACAAAGGGACCGAGAGAGACAAAGGGACCCAGAGAGAGACTCAGGGACCGAGAGAGACTCAGGGACCGAGAGAGACACAGGGATCGAGAGAGACACAGGGACCGAGAGAGAGTCAGGGACCAAGAGAGACACAGGGACCGAGAGAGACACAGGGACCGAGAGAGAGACGCAGGGACAAAGAGGGACACAGGGAACGAGAGAGAGACAGGGACCGAGAGTGAGACAGGGACCGAGAGAGACACAGGGACCGAGAGAGACAGAGGGACCGAGAGAGAGACATGGACTGAGAGAGACACAGGGACCGAGTGAGACACAGGGACCGAGAGAGAGACACAGGGACCGAGAGAGAGACATGGACCGAGAGAGACACAGGGACCGAGAGAGAGACAGCGACCGAGAGAGAGACACAGCGACCGAGAGAGACATAGGATCCCAGAGAGAGACACAGCGACCGAGAGAGACACAGGGACCGAGAGAGAGACTCAGGGACCGAGAAAGACACAGGGACCGAGAGAGAGACACAGGGACCGAGAGAGACACAGGGACCGAGTGAGAGACACAGGGACGAAAGAGAGACACAAGGACTGAGTGAGACACAGGGACTGAGTGAGACACAGGGACCGTGAGAGACCCGGACCGAGTGAGACACAGGGACCGAGTGAGACACAGGGACCGTGAGAGACAGGGACAGAGAGAGAGACACAGGGACCGAGAGAGACACAGGGACCGAGAGAGAGACAGGGACCCAGTGAGACACAGGGACCGAGAGAGACACAGGGACCGAGAGATACACAGGGACCGATAGAGACACAGGGACCGAGTGAGAAACAGGGACCGAGACAGAGACACAGGGACCGAGAGAGTGACAGGGACCGAGTGAGGCACAGGGACGATGTGAGAGACACAGGGACCGAGAGAGACACAGGGACCGAGAGAGAGACACAGGGAACGAGAGAGAGACACAGGGACCGAGAGAGACACAGGGAACGAGAGAAACACAAGGACCGAGTGAGAGACACAGGGACCGAGAGAGACGCAGGGACCGAGGGAGACACCGTGACCGAGAGAGACACAGGGACCGAGAGAGAAACAGGGAATGAGAGAGACACAGGGACCGAGAGAGACACAGGGGCCGAGAGAGAGACACAGGGATCGAGAGAGACACAGGGACCGAGTGAGAGACAGGGACCGAGAGAGGCACAGGGACCGAGAAAGACACGGGGACCGAGAGAGAGACACAGGGACCGAGAGAGTGACAGGGACCGAGAGGGACACAGGGACCGAGAGAGAGACTCAGGGACCGAGAGAGACACAGGGATCGAGACAGAGACACAGGGAAAGAGAGAGAGACAGGGACCGAGTGTGAGACAGGGACCGAGAGAGACACAGGGACCGAGAGAGAGACACAGGGACCGAGAGAGACACAGGGACCGAGACAGAGACACAGGGAAAGAGAGAGAGACAGGGACCGAGAGTGAGACAGGGACCGAGAGAGACACAGGGACCGAGAGAGACACAGGGACCGAGTGAGGCACAGGGACCGATAGAGACACAGGGACCGTGAGAGAGAAACAGGGACCGAGAGAGAGACAGGGACCGAGTGAGACACAGGGACCGAGAGAGAGACACAGGGACCGAGAGAGAGACAGGGACCGACTGAGACACAGGGACCATGTGAGAGACACAGGGACCGAGAGAGAGACACAGGGACCGAGAGAGAGACACAGGGACCGAGAGAGACACAGGGACCAAGAGAGACACAAGGACCGAGAGAGAGACACAGGGACCGAGAGAGACACAGGGACCGAGAGTGCGGCACAGGGACCGAGAGTGAGACACAGGGACCGAGAGAGACACAGGGACCGAGAGTGAGACACAGGGACCAAGAGAGAGACACAGGGACCGAGAGAGAGACAGAGGGACCGAGAGAGAGACAGACGGACCGAGAGAGAGACAGACGGACCGAGAGAGTGACACAGGGACCGAGAGAGAGACACAGTGACCGAGAGAGAGACACAGGGACCGAGAGTGAGACACAGGGACCAAGAGAGAGACACAGGGACCGAGAGAGAAAAAGGGACCGAGAGAGAGACACAGGGACTGAGAGAGACACAGGGACCGAGAGAGAGACACAGTGTCCGAGAGAGACACAGGGACCGAGAGTGAGACACAGGGACCAAGAGAGAGACACAGGGACCGAGAGAGAAAAAGGGACCGAGAGAGAAACACAGGGACTGAGAGAGAGACACAGGGACCGAGAGAGAGACACAGGGACCGAGAGAGAGAGACACAGGGACTGAGAGAGAGACACTGGGACCGAGAGAGAGACACAGGGACCGAGAGAGAGACACAGGGACCGAGAGAGACACAGGGACCGAGAGAGAGACAGGGACAGATAGAGACACGGGGACCGAGAGAGAGACAGGGAGCGAGTGAGACACAGGGACCGAGAGAGACACAGGGACCGAGAGAAACACAGGGACCGAGAGAGACAGAGGGACCAAGGGAGAGACACGGGGACCGAGATAGAGACACAGCGACCGAGAGAGAGAGACAGGGACCGAGAGAGACACAGGGACCGAGAGAGACACAGGGACGGAGAGAGACACAGGGACCGAGAGAGTGACACAGGGACCGAGAGAGAGACAGGGACCGAGAGTGAGACGGGGACCGAGAGAGACACAGGGACAGAGAGAGACACAGGGACCGAGAGTGAGACACAGGGAACGAGAGAGACAAAGTGACCGAGAGAGAGACACAGCGACCGAGAGAGACACAGGGACCGAGAGAGAGACTCAGGGACCGAGAGAGACACAGGGAGCGAGAGAGACACAGGGACCGAAAGAGAGACACAGGGACCGAGTGAGACACAGTGACCGAGATAGACACAGGGACCCAGTGAGAGACAGGAACTGCGAGAGACACAGGGACCGAGTGAGAGACACATGGACCGAGAGAGACACAGGGACCGAGTGAGACACAGGGACCGAGAGAGAGACACAGGGACCGAGTGAGACACAGGGACCGTGAGAGACAGGGACCGAGAGAGAGACAGGAGCCGAGTGAGACACAGGGACCGTGAGAGACAGGGACCGAGAGAGAGAGACACAGGGACCGAGTGAGACACAGAGACCGAGAGTGAGACACAGAGACCTAGAGAGACACAGGGACCGAGAGAGAGACACAGGGACCGCGAGAGACACAGGGACCAAGAGAGAGACACAGGGACTGAGAGAGATACAGGGACCGAGAGAGAGACAGGGACCGAGAGTGAGACAGGGACCGAGAGAGATACAGGGACCGAGAGAGAGACACAGGGACCGAGAGAGACACAGGGACCGATAGAGAGACACAGGGACCGAGAGTGACGCTGGGACTGAGAGAGAGACACAGGGACCGAGAGAGACACAGGGACGGAGAGAGGCACAGGGACCGAGAGAGTGACACAGGGACCGAGAGAGAGACATGGACCGAGAGTGATACACAGGGAACGAGAGAGACAAAGGGACCGAGAGAGAGACACAGCGACCGAGAGAGACACAGTGACCGAGAGAGAGACTCAGGGACCGAGAGAGACACAGGGAGCGAGAGAGACACAGGGACCGATAGAGAGACACAGGGACCGAGAGTGACGCTGGGACTGAGAGACAGACACAGCGACCGAGAGAGAAACAGGGACTGAGAGAGACACAGGGACCGAGAGAGACACAGGGACCGCGAGAGACACAGGGACCGAGAGAGAGACTAAGGGACCGAGAGAGAGTCAGGGACCGAGTGAGACACAGGGACCGAGTGAGACACAGGGTCCAAGTGAGAGACACAGGGACCGAGAGAGAGACAGGGACCGAGTGAGAGACTCAGGTACCGAGTGAGACACAGTGACCCAGAGAGACACAGGGACCCAGTGAGAGACAGGTACCGCGAGAGGCACAGGGACCGAGTGAGAGACACAGGGACCGTGAGAGACACAGGGACCGAGAGAGAGACACAGGGACCGAGTGAGACACAGGGACCGAGAGAGAGACACAGGGACCGAGTGAGACACAGGGACCGAGAGAGACACAGGGACCGAGAGAGAGACAGGGACCGAGTGAGACACAGGGAGCGTGAGAGACACAGGGACCGAGAGAGAGACAGGAGCCGAGTGAGACACAGGGACCGTGAGAGACAGGGACTGAGAGAGAGACACAGGGACCGAGTGAGACACAGGGACCGAGAGAGAGACAGGGACCGAGTGAGACACAGGGACCGAGAGAGAGACACAGGGACCGAGTGAGACACAGGGACCGAGAGAGAGACACAGGGACCGAGTGAGACACAGGGAAAGAGAGAGAGACAGGGACCGAGAGAGAGACACAGGCACCGAGTGAGACACAGGGACCGAGAGAGAGACAGGGACCGAGAGAGAGACAGGAGCCGAGTGAGACACAGGGACCGTGAGAGAGAGACACAGGGACCGAGTGAGACACAGGGACCGAGAGAGAGAGACACAGGGACCGAGTGAGACACAGGGACCGAGAGTGAGACACAGGGACCGAGAGAGACACAGGGACCGAGAGAGAGACACAGGGACCGAGAGAGAGACAGGGACCGAGAGTGAGACAGGGACCGCGAGAGACACAGGGACCAAGAGAGAGACACAGGGACCGAGAGAGATACAGGGACCGAGAGAGAGACACAGGGACCGAGAGAGAGACAGGGACCGAGAGTGAGACAGGGACCGCGAGAGACACAGGGACCGAGAGAGAGACACAGGGACCGAGTGAGACACAGGGACCGAGAGAGACACAGGGACCGAGAGAGAGACAGGGACCGAGTGAGACACAGGAACCGAGTGAGACACAGGGACCGAGAGAGAGACACAGGGACCGAGTGAGACACAGGGACCATGAGAGACAGGGACCAAGAGAGAGACAGGAGCCGAGTGAGACACAGGGACCGTGAGAGACAGGGACCGAGAGAGAGACACCGGTACCGAGAGAGATACAGGGACCGAGTGAGACACAGGGACCGAGAGAAAGAGACACAGGGACCGAGTGAGACACAGGGACCGAGAGTGAGACACAGGGACCGAGAGAGACACAGGGACCGAGAGAGAGACACAGGGACCGAGAGAGAGACAGGGACCGAGAGTGAGACAGGGACCGCGAGAGACACAGGGACCAAGAGAGAGACAAAGGGACCGAGAGAGATACAGGGACCGAGAGAGAGACACAGGGACCGAGAGAGACATAGGGATCGAGAGAGACACAGGGACCGATAGAGAGACACAGGGACCGAGAGTGACGCTGCGACTGAGAGAGAGACACAGGGACCGAGAGAGACACAGGGACGGAGAGAGGCACAGGGACCGAGAGAGTGACACAGGGACCGAGAGAGAGACAGGAACCGAGAGTGAGACGGGGACCGAGAGAGACACTGGGACCGAGAGAGACACAGGGACCGAGAGTGAGACACAGGGAACGAGAGAGACAAAGGGACCGAGAGAGAGACACAGCGACCGAGAGAGACACAGGGACCGAGAGAGAGACTCAGGGACCGAGAGAGACACAGGGAGCGAGAGAGACACAGGGACCGATAGAGAGACACAGGGACCGAGAGTGACGCTGGGACTGAGAGAGAGACACAGCGACCGAGAGAGAAACAGGGACTGAGAGAGACACAGGGACCGAGAGAGACACAGGGACCGCGAGAGACACAAGGACCGACAGAGAGACTAAGGGACCGAGAGAGAGACACAGGGACGGAGAGAGAGAAACAGGGACCGAGAGAGAGACACAGGGACCGAGTGAGAGACAGGGACCGAGTGAGAGACTCAGGTACCGAGTGAGACACAGTGACCGAGAGAGACACAGGGACCCAGTGAGAGACAGGTACCGCGAGAGACACAGGGACCGAGTGAGACACAGGGACCGTGAGAGACAGGGACCGAGAGAGAGACACAGGGACCGAGTGAGACACAGGGACCGAGAGAGAGGCACAGGGACCGAGTGAGACACAGGGACCGAGAGAGACACAGGGATCGAGAGAGAGACAGGGACCGAGTGAGACACAGGAACCGAGTGAGACACAGGGACCGAGAGAGAGACAGGGACCGAGTGAGAGACTCAGGTACCGTGTGAGACACAGGGACCCAGGGAGACACAGGAACCGGGAGAGACACAGGGACCGAGAGAGAGACACAGGGACCGAGTGAGACACAGGGACCGTGAGAGACACAGGGACCGAGTGAGACACAGGGACCGAGTGAGACACAGGGACCGAGAGAGAGACACAGGGACCGAGTGAGACACAGGGACCGTGAGAGACAGGGACCGAGAGAGAGACAGGAGCCGAGTGAGACACAGGGACCGTGAGAGACAGGGACCGAGAGAGAGACACAGGTACCGAGAGAGAGACAGGGACCGAGTGAGACACAGGGACCGAGCGAGAGACAGGGACCGAGTGAGACACAGGGACCGAGAGAGAGAGACACAGGGACCGAGTGAGACACAGGGACCGAGAGAGAGACAGGGACCGAGAGAGAGACACAGGGACCGAGAGAGAGACACAGGGACCGAGTGAGAGACAGGGACCGAGTGAGACACAGGGACCGGGCGAGAGACAGGGACCGAGTGAGACACAGGGACCGAGAGAGAGAGACACAGGGACCGAGTGAGACACAGGGACCGAGAGAGACACAGGGACCGAGAGAGAGACAAGGACCGAGTGAGACCCAGGAACCGAGTGAGACACAGGGACCGAGAGAGAGACAGGGACCGAGTGAGAGACTCAGGTACCGAGTGAGACACAGGGACCGAGTGAGACACAGGAACCGAGAGAGACACAGGGACCGAGAGAGACACAGTGACCGAGAGAGACACAGGGACCCAGTGAG